>NC_079451.1:16092514-16147514 GCF_903798145.1 Danio aesculapii
CAATGTGTCAGAGAGCATGCGAGCGTGTGTTTCTGAAGGAAAAGGCCGAAGTAGAAAGACACGAAAGACCTGTTTTGTTTTGACAATTTCAAAAGTCCCTCCAAGTTTCTGTGTAAAGTAAAAAAGAACATAGTCTGGCCAGGTCATCATATTAAACGAAAACTGGTTCTCAGTTGACTCCCCTGGTTAAATACAGGTTATTATTAGTCTTAATGTCATATCATCTTCACAAGTTTTCTACATTGAATAGGTGAAATAATGCTTCTGGATTCCTTAAATCAGTGAGTTTTATTGTCAGTATATGTAAAATCGGACCTCTGGATTGTGCAAATCAGTCAGTTTTATCGTCATTATAGATAAAATCATGCTCCAGGATTCTTTAAATCGGTCAGTTTTATTGTCTGTATATGTGGAATCAGGTCTCTGGATTCTTCAGTTTAATCAGTTTTATCATCAATATAGGTGAAATCTACTTCTGGATTTTTCTAATCAGTCTGTTTTTTTGCCAGGATGGGTGAAATAAGGCCTCTGAGTTCTTCTGTTTGGTCAGTTTTATCGTTATTATAGGTGAAATCAGGCTTCTGGATTCTGTAAATTGGTCAGTTTTATCGTTGGTAGGTGAAATCAGGCTTCCTTATTCTGGAAATTGGTCAGTTTTATGATCAATATAGGTTAAATCAGACATTTGGATTTTGGAAATTTTTCAGTTTTATGATCAGTATAGGTGAAATCAGGCTTCTGGATTCTGCAAATCAGTCAGTTTTATCGTTGGTAGGTGAAATCAGGCTTCTGGATTCTGGAAATTGGTCAGTTTTATCGTTGGTAGGTGAAATCAGGCTTCTGGATTCTGGAAATTGGTCTGTTTTATGATCAGTATAGGTGAAATCATGCTTCTGGATTTTGGAAATTGGTCATTTCATTATCTGTATAGGTGAAGTCAGGCTTCTGGATTTTGCAAATTGGTCAGTTTCATCATCAGTATATGTGAAATCATGCTTCTGGATTCTGGAAATTGGTCTGTTTTATGATCAGTATAGGTGAAATCAGGCTTCTGGATTCTGCAAATCAGTCAGTTTTATTGTTGGTAGGTGAAATCATGCTTCTGGATTCTGCAAATTGGTCAGTTTTATCATCAGTTTACGTGAAATCAGGCTTCTGGATTCTGGAAATATGTCAGTTTTATCATTGGTAGGTGAAATCATGCTTCTGGATTCTGGAAGTTGGTCAGTTGTATGATCAGTATATGTGAAACCAGGCTTCTGGATTCTGTAAATTGGTCAGTTTCATTATCAGTATAGGTGAAATCAGGCTTCTGGATTCTGCAAATCAGTCAGTTTTATCGTTGGTAAAATCATGCTTCTGGATTCTGGAAATTGCAGATCAGTATACTTGAATATACAGTACTTTGTGTTCTCAACAAATGTATGTTCATTTTTAGTGTTCTAGATTGCTGTGTTGAAATACTCAAGCAACGCCCCATGTTTTAGCAGCCGGTTGTGTTTTTGGCTTATAAGGACCTCTGATGTGAGCCAGATGTGCTTGTGTGCTCTTTAAATCACATGCAAGTTGAGTTTAATAAGAATTATTGCCAGATTTAGGGCGTCAAAGCAATTAACGCCTACATCATCATAAGGTTTTGGAGATGCTAATGTGCTGTTTGGAGACACGACTGGCTGATTCATGCTTGGAGGCCTCATGAAACATAGTCAAAAAACCAAATTACTGTACTTAAAAGTCATATTTTTCATCTCAATGCAGTTTGATTGCTGCCAAATTGTCTGTGTGTGGTAGCAAGCTAAATGTCTTTCTTATTTGAAGTAACAAACTGCAATAAAACATGTACTGTCTCTGCAATGTCAAGTCACTTGTTGTAATATTGGTCTAATGCTTGTTGTAGTAACGCAGTACAATAAAAAATGCAACTGCACACTGTTAAATAGAATCAAATATCAGTAAAATCCAGCAAATCTAAACTAAAACAGCAGTTGCAATATAGCATTGTCATTATTTAGGTTATTAGCATTGTCCATATTTTTTGGGGGAATGGTTGTTAAGAAGAAGAATAATCAAGAATTCAACAGCCTAGTATTACGTTGTATAATGCATCGCTTGTTGCATACCTTTTAAAAACTGTATGCAGTATACAGTAGAGTATTAATTTGCATACATGGACTCCAATTCAGTTAAATCAATTTGTTTGGAGAGTTGGTTGCAGGAAACAAGTTTCGAATGATTCATTGATTAAAGTAGGCTGTGACAATACATTGACCTCAATAGACTAGAAGGCTTCTTCAATGCTGTAAACAAAGATTTTTTGAATACATGCATATTTTGGTTATATTTTTAAATCCATGGACAAAACTGTGAGATTTGGTCACAATTTCTGGATAGTGAAGACTTTTTTCAGAGTTTATTTTTCAGTAAACATCCTACAGTATTTTTGGTGGTGTATAGCTTTGGTCCTTTTTATCACTGCGGCCCGGTCAACGCTTTTAAAATTTTACCGCAGAGCTTTTTGTAGGTTGCTAGGCAACCATAAACATTGCTGTCTTTATTACACAAGTTTTATTTATAGAGAAAAAATACAAAGTACTGCAATGTTCTTTGTTTGTCTGAGATAATTAGTCTACAGAAATGTGCATATTCCATACGAGCTGAAGCTGATCAGTCAGTTCTTGTCATGCGACTCGCGCTGCGCCGTAGGCATTCATTCAACTGTGTGCATCTGGAAGGCGCGAATGCATCAAGTATAAAACCTCGTCCGTTTCGTGAGGTGAGGTGTGCGCGCAGTCGGCGGAGGTCTGCAACACGGCGCCAAGTGAAAGTTAGTCTTTAAGCCTGGTTTCTACTCTACGCGTACGCTTGAGTTTGCATGGCGAATGTGACGTCATCAATGTGTTTGCAGAGGTTCATTTTGGGTGCGCATGTCATGATTTCTGCTGATGGAGCACACGATTACTCGAGCAAACAGTTGGCACGCGCCACGTTTCATTTGAGTTGACTATGAAAAACTTGCGTTCATGCGTGATCATAGAGATAAGCAGATAACCAATTATTTTTGGATCGAAATTGCAACAGGGTGAAAGGAGGACAGTTTTTGTTTATAAGTTTAGAAAAAACTTGAAGGATAAGTTATTAAAACTAAAATGAGGCCATGGCAAAAGTGGAGACCCAGGTGGCTTTAATACACAATTACAGAATATGTTTATCCACCATTCATTCAGGTATTACACTGGTGTATGTATTACAATTTTTTTTTAATCATTTAAAACAATTTAAGATTTACAAAACTAAAATAAAGTCACAAATTATTTCTTTGATAACTGGAAAAGAATATTTGGTTTACAATATACTGATGCCCTGTTTTTCTAGGCTTTATTTGTGATAATGTTTAGGAATGTTGAACCATTATTGCCTTTTTAGCATATCAGTAGAGAACAAACTAGCCAGACAGTAATGTGTGAATTGTGTTTTTTTTATTTATTTTTTTATTCTTGCCATAATAAAAGATATATTTGTAGAGCAACCCATTTTCTGTTGTCAATAATATTTTAATAAACCTTAAAAATGTTGGAACTGTCCAAGATATGAACAAAAGCAAGCGATGCATTTTGAAGTTTGAATTAAAAAATTTTTGAACGGTTCTAAAAATCTTTATAATCATTAAAATAATGAATTAAAAAAAATGGTAAAAAATTCTTGAATGATATTATTAAATAACGTAGTTCCGGAAACGTTCTACTTCTCTGTTTATCTGTCTGACTTTACGGTCAGTTTCTTTTGATCGCCCCCCCTGTCATTTTAAAGAATATCACAATGGCGAACGAGTCAAGTATAAAAGCCTTATCCGTTTCGTGAGGTGTGTGCGCAGTTAGCGGAGGTCCGTGACGTGGCGCCAGGCGAAAGTATAAATCAGGCTTTACACTGCTTGAGTGTACAGGCCGCGCACCTTCACTGGAAATAACAAACTTGCGTGAACTCTAGAAAAGACTGAGAGAAACTGAGAGAATATGGTCATTTTTCAAAATAAAATATTTTTTTAAAAATAAAAGCTCGTTCAGACAGAGTAAAATGGAAATAATTAATGATTTCTTGTGCGGCCTGGTACCAATTGATCCACGGAGTGGTACCGGACCCGATGGTTAAGGACCACTGGTGTAATACAATTATTTTGTTTAATCAATTTCTATAAATAATTAGGGGTGTAACGATACACTCAGCTCACGATACAATGTGTATCACGATATAGTGTTCACGATTCGATATGTATCACGATATTTGGAATAAAAGTTAAAACTGAAATGCAAATAAAAGATTTATTAAAAAAATTACCAAGTAATCAATTTTCATAGTATTTCTTTTGTTTCTTTTTGTTGTTCTTTAAGAAAATAACAAAATTAAGGAAAATTTAGGTAAAGGTGCAAAAATAAAAAAAACATTGCATTCTATTCAAGTAAATTTTCTTACGATTCTGTAGATGTAAAATAAAGATGAATATGAGTAGGCTGTTATTATTGTTATTTCTCAGACTTATGGTAAAACAACAATATTAGTATTGTGCGTAGGTCTACTGTTGGTTAAAATGCTAAATTTTGAATAGACTTTGAATAATGGACTTGAACAGACTTTAAATTTGTCCTGGTCATTAATGCACAGTAAAGTGATCACATCAGAATACAACTATTCATAATTCTGAAGTTGTATTATTATGTTTAAGACATATGCGTGCAATCTGTCATTAACAATATTACTAGACCATTAATGCAATCTGAACTCACATGTGACAGCAGCTCACTAATAATAGAAAACGGACGTCATATCGTAATAAAATCGTCATAACGCCACGATGCATATTGTGACATTTTTGCATCGCATTAAATCGTTCCACGATAAATCGTTACACCCCTATAAATAATTGAGTTATGTTTAGTAATCATCTCAAAAGTAGGTTGTTTATTTCACTTTGTGAATTTCAAAAATGGTTTAGAGAAAATAAAACATTTATAAGAGACTTTTTTTTTTCAGTGTTATTTCAATAAACAACATATAGTATATATTTGGGCTGTACAACTGCAGTTTTGGTTTGATAAATTATCTAAAATGCTGAGTTCTATTTAGTAATAATCCCAAAAGTAAGTAGCCTATTTCACTTTGTGAATTTCAAAAACTGTATAGAAAACTGATTTAATAAATTAAACATCACTGAAACTAAGACATTGTTTAAAATGCAAACTTGAAGCTCTTCTTATAGAAATTATAGCATGTCTTCCCCTTTAAAAAGCAAGAACCGCACTAATCAAAATAACCTCTTCCCCATGCCATCATTTGTCTTAATAAAACTATTGACTTTATAATAGCGTATTCTTGCCTTGTGCCATTAGCTTGGATAGCCAGGACTTTAAATATTAAGCAGGCTTTACAAGATTTGATGATATGTTTAGCAAACAGCGCACAGCCCACATTTCTCGATCTCCTGCTGTAAATGAAAAATAGCCTATCTTTCAATGTGAAAAAAAAAATGCTGTTTCAAGCAATATCACAAATCTCGCTTTGGACTCAAGTGTAAATGATTTAACATGGCGTATAGATTTAATCTGGTTAAGGTCTGTCTCTGTATGCATGCATGCATGGTGTCCGGGGGGGTTTGCGTTCTGCTGATATTGACTATCATAAATGGCGTGTAATCCAAAGAAGTGATTTATGGTTTCTGTGTTGTACGCATGTCAATGGCCTTACGCGCTGTGGTAATACTCATATTTTATTCTCATGTTTTTTGAGCATGTATGACACTCACTAGACTTGTTCAGCTGGTACAAATTGAAAACATTTATTCTCCAGGGGCTCAAAGGGTCAAAAGAACACCCAATAATCCCCTGTCGTGTATCTTTTTCTTTTTTTAGGGGCGAGATTTTAACAAACCACACCTTTGTTGGACGGGGCCTCATTCGAAGTATCGTCAGCAGTGAGTTCTGACTTTCAAGGCCCTGTCAGACTTTAAATAGCTTCTGCTTTATTTCACCCTTTGACCCTTGGCTCCCAGACACGGCCATGCAGGAAAAACACAGAGATATGTGATACATCAAGGTTCTGGTGAAACTCCAGAGCTGTGAGAGGGAGGCCTGAAATGCCGACTTTGCAGGAATAAAGGAGGGTTTTGTTTGGGGCAAACACTGTTGTTTGTGATGAAGATGCTTGTCCAGGATAAATGTTTCTGAGTGCTTGTGATGGTACAGCGCTGTGCACTTTTTCATTTTGAAAACACTAAAACAACGAAAGCCCCTAGGTCCGTGTTTCTTTGTTTCAGGACATAATGAAGAGTCTGTTGGCTGGCTAATTAAGAATCCAATGTATTGTTTCATTAACAATGAAGGAGAATGCGTAAAATAAAATGTCACCAGCACCGTGAAAAGAGTGATGTGTTGCTTAAAGTATTCTAGATTGTTAAGAACTTATATTTGAACCTAAATTTAACCTTGGTTATGTTAATTTTAGTGTTTTCCAATTTGCCTCTTATGCGTTTAATCTGCTGCCAGGATTCAGCTTTGAGGTCTTTGTTTGCAGAAATTGCTTTTTTTCAATGTATTTCAGTGTGAATAAATCTGTGACAATGACTTGAATACACCTCGTTAATGAGTATGTTGTTGACTTGGGAACTAAAATAAATTTGGATCTACAGTATATGGCTGCTTACCAGTTGAATGAAATCAGTTTTGATGTTGGGGCAAGATATTTCCTGCTAATTATTCCTCTGTGTTGTCAAACCAAAGCATTTTTCTGGACCGTTTAAGGAACACTTTTATAAAGTAGCTATGCATGCAAAGATGCGAATTAAAATTATGCGCAAAACTGAAATATCGCATAAAAGACCTGTGAATACAGCGGCGTTTCCATCCAATGAGCCAAAGAAAACAAAATCATCACATCCTGATTAACTAGCGCCAAACATCAACAGTAAAAATGGAATTTATTGAGGTAGAAGTTGCGTGAATCTTTTCCTTAGTTAATAAATGACTTGTGCCTCAGAAGACAATGCTGACACGCAATGAACGTGTAGTGGGGTTTGAAGGCATCAGACGCAGAGCACACACACTCTTAATTCTGGAGGTAATTAATAATATAATAACACTAATACTGTAATGGTTATGGTGTTTTAGAAAGACGAAAACAAGATTTTAGATGCTTTACAATGTGCTCAGCCTTCTGGTTTATCCATTCACACACATTTATCATCACATGACCTCTTATAACAAAATCACATGACTTTATTTTTAATGCACATACTGGAATTTGTTTGGTGAAAGTGTTACCATCACAGTTTATGTGCATCTTTTCCTATTGGATAAAAAGTTTGTCCTACAAAGTTAGAAAATTAATGCACATTTTGGCATTTCCATTAACCGTTTTTATGCTCCAAAATATGCATAAAAATAGGTGGATGGAAACATAGCTAATGTTTTTATTATGTAAATTCAAATTAAGTCCACACATTATTTTAAACCTTTCATCAGTGTTAATTTTCACAGCAAATTTTGATTTAGTTTTATTCTTAGTCTTTTGACTAAAATTCCTTTTTAGTTTGCCATATTTTAGTCTTCTAAATCATTTTGGTTTTAGTCTAGTTTTAGTCGACTAATGTAACGCCACGCCAGCAGAGGGAGCCCTCGCCCGACTACTGACTCAGCTCCGCTCCCTCTGCAGTCACTTCCTGTTTGTGTAGTATTTCAGTGAGAGCTAAGGCCATGCTTCTTTGCGAAGTATTGCCAGTCTACCTGCACTACCAAGCGTTTTCCAAGAGACTTTCATGACTGCCTGCCTGTGTATGACCCTGCCTGCCTTGATCAAGTACGTTATCTGTCTTTGCCCTCTTGCTCTGTTTTGGACCGTTTGTTGTTATACTGAACCTCTGCCTGCACTCTCACTACGTCGTCTGGATTTGCCCCTGTGTTTGTTTACTGAATTGCAGTGCTTATGTGTAGTGGTGGGCAAAGCGAGGCTTCGTGAAACACTGAAACAGTTGAAGCAAATGTGTCGAAGCTTCGAAACGTTTCGAAACCCCACTCTACAGTGACGCCTAGTGGTCATTTTTTTATGTATTGCACTGGAACAGTTTCAGCAAAGAACAGTTGAGCAAATTGAGGTATTAAAACCCCATTTTGTGATATCAAATACTCAAGTGAAATAGTGGAGTGGTTAGGGTTCCAGACTTCCATACGGGGATTGTCGAATCCAGGCTGATACAGTTATTTTGAAGTGCTTTAAAATCAGTTTGAGATGCTTTGTTTGTGTATCGTTTTGTTTCAACATTGGTCTGACATCCGAATAAACACTTTGTGAATAAATATAGCTTGTTTCGGTCATAAAACAGGGTTGTTGATAGATCAGATACAGTTGTGGACAGAAGTTAACAAGAATTATTTATATTATTCATTAAATTTCCCATTTATTGTATTTTATTAACGTCTACCACAACTCTAAAACCAACCATCACAGTACTGTACAATATTAATTATTGTTTTACAGTTACAAAAATGATGCTTATCAGATGGCGTATCTGCAGCTGTATCATATCTAGACTACACCATAAACAGTAACATGATTAAAATACATAAAATCACGATTTTGGAGTATTTGTACAAGTCGGGATTCGAACCCAAAAGTCAAATAAAGTCTGCAACAACATGCACACGCACAGTCCACTAGGCCATACGTTTTTCCAAGTCTTCGAATTGCTTCTGAACTGATCAATGCTTTGAATCGCTTTAGTCACGTGACCAGGTGTTTCGAAACACTTTAGTCACGTGACCTCGGTGTTTCGGATCATGCTTCGGTACAGTGTTTCGAAACACTTGCGCTTCGGGATCTCGACACAGTGTCGAAACGTCAGTTTCACGTCAGCCATCCCTACTTATGTGTTGCCGACTTTCCGCCAGTTTACTCACTGAATATATTTGGTATAATTTAGGCGTAATTTAATTAAATGTTGTATACACTTATTTCTATAAAATATTCAAACTTAAAATTAAATAAAACTTAAAATATGGAATATAGCTTTTCTATTACAGACCAACAATTAGATAAGCATTGTCTATTTATATCATAAGTAATATTTAAAATTATGTGTCGGCAATCAATCCACATGTAAGAACAGTAGCCATCTGAAAATGCAGGATTGTGCAATAATTTAGCACACCCTTTATTTTAACGTGGTAAACTACTAGTCTTTTTGACCGGTCTGTTGAACAGTTTCAATATATTAAATCTTTAAAAGGGCTTAAAATAGTTTTAGCTCTACTGTTGTAGTTGGTAATACAGTACATGGGTCTCAGCTGTATAGCACTGTGTAAACTCACATAAATAAAGGAGTTATAAATTGAAGATGTACGTAAAAAAAAAAAGTGCGCTTCACTTTTAAGGCAGTTTTGTTATCTTTTTATGTTGAATGTGACTCCCTAAAAAGCGGAGATAATAGCACTACAATATCATTACATCCTTACAGACGTAAGAAATAATCACAATGTTTTCCTGAATAAAGCAGTTTTTGTGTTGTGGTACAGGTACACTGTAAATATCTGTTGTCCTAATGATCGCGGCAGACACAGACAGTGCGTAAACCTAGCACAAGTAGCAGGTTAGCTAAAATGTAGCCACAGCTAAAATAAAACACGAGGAAACAGCTCCTTACGAAAATGAATGGCATGACCATATGAATTTAAGACTGACCGATTTAAAAACGTTTAATGTACAATCTAACTACGTTCTATAAAGGTCAGCAAGAGGCTATACTGTTTCAGTTAAGCAAAAGCATGCACACGGTTAAATAAAAAAGATCTGAGTACCTTTGCGTATATCTCAGGATGATTCCCTGGCATGCTGCTGATGTCGCTTTAGATTTGTTGTTTTTATCAGCTATTTCCTCCTCATACGGTTTACAGACTTTTTGTCTTGATGTGAAACGCGAATCTTCTTTTTCTCTCCGCTGTTGCCATTTCATTATAGTTCAATCAGACAGACAGACACCCCTCTGGATGATGACATAATCGAATCCTGCGTCTACTCTGGACCAGTTACTTTTCAAATGTGCATGTGCATCATGCATCATACACCAAAATTAATTCTGATTTGATATTTTACATAAAACATTCATCAATCAAATTTTTGTCTAATTTTAATTAGTCAATGAAAATCAGTATATTTATATTATACTGTAGTTGTCATCATCATTACTCTATTTTTATTTTGTTTTTGTCTGTATAAACTTGTTCCCCATGAAAATTATGACAACATTTTTTTTGTCCACGTAATTAACACTGCCTTTCATGAACACTTTTGTAACTTTTTAAAAACATATTAATAAACTCACACATGAAATTATTAAACTAAATGAACTTCTTAAAATAAGTTTTCTCATAATTTAAGGTATTTGTATTTTAAAAAGGCAAGGTTTGTGCTGTTTGTAAAAGTCATATGGTGTGACTTAAAAAAGATAAATGATAATTGTGATCACCACATTACATTTTTGTAGCTTTTTATTTTATTTAAAAAGTGTTTGAAATATATATATATATGAAGTATAATAAGGATTCGGCTAAAGTCCTTGCCGATTCGGCATTGCTGGCCAATTCAAAATTCTATTTTTGAAAGTGAGACTTTGTTTTTCATTTGTCTTTCTCTAAAAAAAGATTGTCCATTTGTGTTTCCAAAATGTTCATATATTTTAGTTTTTACATGGAAAAAATACCAGCTGGGCCCAAAATCTCGGTTACTGACTGATTTCCATGCTTTTCTCTCATTGAGCGAAGCTCATTGATTATCTTGAAGATGTTCCACATATCCAATCACTCCTAAACCGTGTCCATGGAAACAGTGAGGATTTGGGGCCCCATTTGCATTATTTGGGGTCCAGGTCATTCAGTCCTTGACCTTGAAAACTTGGCCCCTGCATATCGCTAAGCTGAGGAAGCCTGAAACAAGGCTTCAATGCTCAATATCTGAGTTTGAGGCTTTCAGGTTTGCAGGTCATGAGGTCAGCACTAATGCACAGTTGTATTAATGATTGACCTTCAGAAAATGGGGCGAAAGAAATGGCTTGGGGGTGGAGAGGGTAGAAGGGGGCAGAAAAGGGAAGGGAATGAAGTCAGGGACCTGTTTGAGAGAGATAACAGAGATGGCTGTGAAAATGCATCCATCACCCGGCGGCTAAGCCCATCCACTCTTTGTGCATCAGCGTGGCCGCGTCGACTCAGAGTAGCTTGGGAAGGCAATCTGTTGGGGGTTGGGAACCGCGGATGAGGGTCGCCCTGGGCAGGCCAGAAGGACGCTGCATTGCTTATTCAACAGGGGGAAGATCTTTCAGAAGATAGAGGCCCACCAATCTCCTCAATGAGGCTCAGTGGAGCAGCAGGACTTGCGCAGGAGATATCTAATTTAGTGAGCAGAGCAGCCGGTTACAGGGCTGGATGACAGACGGTTTAGGTGAGCCATGTGTGCGGAGGGAGGGATGGATTGGAAGGGGGAAGTGCTGCACTTATACATGATCAAAGGGGCGAGGGCTTGTCGCATATGGTACAGGTTTGCTGGATGAAAACAGAGAGAGAGAGCGATGACTGTATTAGGAAGTTATAGTTGTTATTTATCTTGACTTTTTTTCTTTTTTATAAAGGTCGCGAAAGAAAGTATCAGCATTTTAGCTTACAGGTAATATATACTGCATGTGGCTTTTAGGAAATCTAGGTCACATGTTGTCAGTGGGTCATGTGTATTACATAAGCGATTTCGGGAGTTTTTTTGTAATACACTTGGCTTTTTTCTATTAAATAAAGAAATGTATGTCACAGCAGAGATATGAAGTCGTTTACAGCTTATTAGGGCAGTTTACTGAACATCCTGTACACACACAAATACACACACACAAAACAAAACACTCATAAATTCAGAGATTCACTTAATTATATTTAAATTCTGCCTCATGTGAATATGTAGATCGGTATCTTGCTATGATAATCAGACGTAAGTTTTATTTTAGTTTTTGTTTCTTATTACATGGTTGGCTACTTGCCACAAAACTAAACGATTAGACCCAAAACATTCATCTGAGCTTAATTTATCTTTTCCATTAAACCTAAAACTTGAAAGAAAAATATACACTATACTTGTACTGTTATTCAGTTACAAGTTGTTGGCACAAAACAGTCAAACTAATAGATAAGAATACAGCATACTGTATGTGTCAATATATTTACTAGTGGTCAAGATCAGGGGTGTCCAAACTAGGCCCTTGAGGGCCAATGTCCAGCAGAGTGTAAGTCTAAATCCAATTACACAGACCGGAATCAGCAAATTAAGCTCTTAGTAAAGTCTTATGCTGTGGTTACAGTAGAGTTTGAGCATGCAAAATTTTGTCGAATTCGAAAAGAGGCGAGATTTAACAAGATGATTAGACATTTGAAAAAGCTAGCGATATGTCCATATTTTACACTTCTGTACAGAGAGGTCATATTTTGACCTTCAGTTGGTCTCACGCAGTCATGTGATGTAATTTCACAGGCCAGAGTTCACCAAGCTTGAATTTTGCAACGCAACAAACTGCAAAACTTGGTACACATGCTTAAGTTTCTGGTCTGTCACATTCACATGTATATGAATGGAAGTCTATACGTTGAAAAGTGCAGTGTGACCGTGGCTTTACTTAAAATAAAAACATCCAGGTAGGTGTGTTTAGGTAAGTTGTAGCTAAACTCTGCAGGACACCAGCCCTCCAGGACTGAGTTTGGCCATCCATGGTCAGATGATTCAAATTACCCATATGAGCCTTTTTTCAGCAGTTATTTTCTAAGAATATCATACCACATAATGTCATGATCAGAAGCGAGTGTTCCAGACAGTCGATTAATAAAATGTTTATAAACAGTCAACAGCATTTTCTGTGTTCCACATGATTTATGATTACAGGGTAGATCATCAAATAATAAAGGCATTTTTGTGCAGTTCAAAAATAGATGTGTCAGTCACATGTGACGTGTTTGTGAGAATTTGCGAGTGGATTTGATAGTATACTTTATATGGAAATATTTTGGGCTGATTTGATAATAGAAATTTGCAAACTGCAAAGTATACATTTAACATTATTCACAAATTGCAATTCAGATGTCCTTTTTTCTAACAGTAAAACTCTACCACTCTGCCAACATCTAGTAAAAGCTCATCTAAAATGCATGCTCGTTGCTTGTGACATGTCATTTCAAGTGGAAAGCACCACAGGGTCAGAAGTGAATCAGCTGCCAGACATACTTTATAATTTATCTGCTTGTATACTATATTTCTATTTAGCAAGTAATTATAAAGTTGCTTTACAATTGCCATCTATCAGCGTATGCCAATATGACAGTTGATGTATTGCGCATTATAACTGTCACAATCACCAGCGATCTATGCTTGCAGATCGCTGGTATACATGCGGATCACTAGGACTACAAGTTCCAGTCATGCATCACACACTCTCACACCGGTTCCCGATCCTGACTGAGATACATAATCTGTATTCTTGCTGAATCCATAGTATTCCTGTATTCCTGAGTCTTGTTATACTGAATTGTGAACATTACAACCTTTGCTGTGTTTGATTGTTTATTCCTGTCTACTGCCTGCCTTCTGACCACTCACCTGTTATTTGACTACGACTCTGGATTCTCTGTATGTACTGGATTGCCCTTGTGTTGACCGTTGCTTGCCTGACTATTCTTAATAAACCTGCATTTGGATCCACACCTCTGTTGTCAGTGTCCCCTTCACATTACAGACTCAGCCACACATGGATCCAGCAGGAATACAGATTATGCATCTCAGTCAGGATCAGGAACCGGTGTGAGTGTGTGTGGTGCATGACTGGAACTTGTAATCCACATACCAGCGGATTTGTAGTCCTCATGGTTATCCGCATGTATACCAGTGATCTGCAAGCATAGATCGCTGATGATTGTGACACCAACTAAATAAAAAAATTCCAACAATTATATTACAAAAAAAACATAAAAATTAAGTTGCAAATAATAATAAACAATTTGTTCAAAAAACAACAAATAAATAAAATTCTAACAAAAATATATAAAGTGGTCAAACATGTCTGACACTCTTTCTTCAAACGTACTGCCGTCTTATTTAACGCACTCTTATGGTGGCTACAATTAACTAATTAAACAAAACAAAACAAAACACAAACAAGTGAAAATTATAGTAAATAAAAGTGCAATTATTGACTTCTTTTACAAGAGTGAAAGAACAAACAGGATATTCTTTGAGGCGCACGTTGTTAATGGATTGTAGTATTTGTATTGGTCATTATATCAATTAATGATCAGCTAACAAACATCCGTTGTCCTATAAGCAAATTATCGAAATGAACAACTCTCATTTTTGGGGGGTCCTCCGTCACACTGCAGTTCGTTTCCCAGATTGCCAGTCCACTACACCACTGGCCACAGGAATGGCTTTTCATGAAACTACTGTTTAATAAGCATGACATGGTTTTGCCGTCTGATGCGATGCTGGATTAACATTTGTCTTGATCCTGGAACATTATTATTGTTCGAAAAATGGAATCCATACCTATTCCCTTCCCCTAAACCCAACCATAACTGTAAATTATTCCCAAAATCAGAAGGGAATCATAGTTGGATAACAATCATATACACTGTAAAACCCCAAAAGTTAAGGTAACTCAAACCATTTGAGGAAACCGATTGCAACAAACCATTTAACTTCAAAACTAATCTTAATGAGTTCTGTGACCTTAATGTAATTGTGTAAATGAAGCAATTTGAGGGCAGTTAAACCCAATAAATGAAGAGAAATCAAACCAACTGAGTACTGTAAAAAACTGTAAAACCCAATAAATAAAGAGAACTCAAACCATTTGAGTAAAAAAAAAAAACAAATCCATACGAGTACTGTGAACCTTTTAAGTTGAAGAAATTAGGTTCTTAATTAACTCATTACCTTCAACACTGATTTCAAAACTCTTTTAAAATTAGTATAATTAATTTCAGTAAATTATGAGTTAACTACACTCGTTTCATTTGATAAAGTTGACTATTGGGTTTTACAGAAGTGCATTAACCTAACCATAAGCCTGAACTTAAACATTAAACGTATCACTTGATTGGCTGATTGGAATATTTTTCCAGGATCAACATACGGTAGATATTAATCCAGGAAGATGTTTGTCTTGGTGAAATCAGGTTGGTGGTTTAAAAAACATTAATAAACTCACTTCTCTGAGACCAATAATCAAACATTTTACTGTTTAATAAACCTGTACTTGTGATGATGAAAAAGCTATATGGCTTATATTAATGTTAACAAAGCAACGTATCTCAGGTTTTGGCAAAATATAAGTCTTTTAATTCTGAAATGATCCAAATATAAAGAAAATAAAAAAAGTTGTTTTCAGTGAAGTATTCCTTTAATAGGTAATTGGTTCATATATTGGGAACATTTGCTCAGACTGAAGCCCTTGGAAGTATTTTTCTCTGCCTTGGGAAACTCTATATCTCAGCTGTGGCTTCACCCTTCAGTGCATTCGTTTTGCCCGTAAACGAACATCTTTGGTGGGGATTGACTTGGCTGGAGGGTGGGGGGTGGGTGGGCATCTTTTCCATCTTCCCACTAATATTGGAAGCGACGTGGTGACACAATCGACCGTAATGTGGAGCCTTTAACTTCTCTCCTCCTCCCTCAGGCTTTTAATTTCACCAGTCCATCACTGCGCCTCCTGTCCATTCTCAAGACACATGCGGCATGTATGCTTTAAAGTGGGCTAATGTATACATTATTCATGTCCTGCCACAAAAGGTGCTCATTAAACTTTACACGGCATGCACAGGAGACGGTATTAAATGTGTTTCTTCGACAAGAAATGTCAGCTTTCACAGACAGATCTGGTGCCGCGCAACTTTTGAGTGGCTTTGATTAGCTGAGAGCCGAGTGGGGAGCCTTCGGTAACATTTCTCCTTGTTTGGTTGACACTTGCGAACAAAAGCCATATGTGAAGTGATGGGTCTTGGCCACACCGATGCGTATAGTGCATGTAAATTGTAATGCTAAAAATGAATCGCATTGGTGTAAATGCCAAAGAGGAAATCATTTGTCAGAAAGGACAAATGGAGTTGAGGCCTTGATGCGTGATGGAAATAAAAATGTTGACTCGGCAAGCTTGTGTTAAATAATTCACTGTGAAATATAGCAGCTGTAGCTAATATTTGAGAGGAAGCTAATATTGTATCTCTGTGTTGTTGTATGATAGCATACAACAGTTTGGGTATTTTTATGAAAACATTGACTTTGATGGCTGAAATAGTTTAAAGACAAAGATTTTTAAAAACGACTTGCATTTCTTACCAGTCCTGGGATCCGTTCTTCGTACCTCGCTTAAATGTTCCAAAATGATTTTGCAGATCCTGGATCTTTTAATCTTGATAACTAATCTCTGGCTAATTTGATTCTTCAAACAAGTTTGCAAATCAGATTAAAATATCTTGATGAACTGATCTGAGATCTCTGAGTGTTGTGAAGAACAGATCTATCGATCCTCGAAATCATGATCAGCAATCCAATGATTGGCTGATGGCACATCAGCGTAATGACATCATCGGATTAATATTCAAAATTACATGCAATTCGTAGTAAACGGTTTGTTAAATATGATATGCAATAACTGTCCACCTTTGTTGTGGGTTACATGGTTTACACTTTCTATCCAAGTTTCTTAATCGGCGAAAGGAATAACTGGCTGTATAAATTCATTTTGCATCACAAAAGCATTATGATATTGGTAAAGGTGTCTGCAACTTTTGCGAAGCATTAAATCACCAGCATATTAACTGTCAAAACAGGTGCATTGCTGCATAAATTATTATTCCTATAAAAAAAAATAAAAAAAAAAACTGTCGGATATTATGTCTATTATCATACATGACTTGTACTAAAGCTGGATCGGTACCTATGCATTAGTATCTAAAAAGTCCATTTTAATAAATTTTCTATTTGAACCACTTGGAGAGAATCACCTCATGACAGTTTTTGTACTTTTATTTTGGATTGCAGATTGCATAAGTTTTATTTATAGATTTGTTTTTTTTACTTTAAACTTAAACTGGAACTATATAATTTTTATTATTATTGTTATTCTTTTCACTATTTTCCCAAGTGTATATAACTACTACTGTAAGAAAATATCAGCATTTACATACTTTCAGTATCTCCTTTGCTTGATCTGACCTGATCTAATATTGTTTATATGAAATTAGCCTGCTCTCGAATGAGTTTGGAAGAATGAAGCGATCCTGGATCGTGTCAAATCATCAACAACCAAATCCAGCTAATTGAGTAATCCATATACGAAGAACAGACCCCAGACGTCTGTTCTTCATACCTCGCTTAAATCTTCTAAGATGATTTGGCAGATCCTGGATCTTTTGTCTTGATAACTGATCTCCGGCTAATTTGGTTCTTCGAACAAGTTGGCGAATCAGATTAAATGCTTGGATAATTAAGGGTCTCCAACAACAGTCTAATATGCATGCAAGATCAAAAAACACTTTCATGGTCTTATAATCTGCCTTTATTTTTACCTAATTATCCCAGCGACTCCCATATGAATCGTTCAGCGATTCATTTGTTCCCAAACCTCTCCTTAGCGCGAAGCTAATCTGCGCTGATTGGACCGATGACAACCTGCTGCGATTGGTCGACACTGACAGCCTTCAGCGCGAGACAGAGTGAAATGCCCAGCAGCTAATCAACAATATAAAAGTAGTCACCGTGCACACACACTTCATATTAGTGTAAGGCATGGATTTTGGCTGCCAGTGGGGGAATGTAAATACAGACGATGAACTTGAAAATATCGACGACTAACTATTTTATTGAGCAAAAACTCCAAGAACCGGCGAGGAGATCTCCTAGCCTGTCACAATCTACCTGCTCTTTTTACACACGCACGCACACACACACACACACACACACACACACACACACACACACACACACACACACAATTTGTGTACCTGAAAACTGTTAAACTCCCTAGAAATCCACAAAGCACCGTTTGTTTCACTTTTATCTTTGCTCTGTTGTATTTTATATATGCTTGTAATTTATTATAATTTATGCCTGATCTAGATCATCTTCATCTGCTAGACTTGGTCATCCCAATCTATCTTAATGAATGAAATCTTTTCAAATAGTCATTCAATTCATCTGGTGAAAATATTTTCATATCGCAATATACATTGCAGAATAAAAAATATCGCTATGTCAGATTTTTCCTATATCGTGCAAGTTGTAACCCTAGCGTGTGTGTTGTCTTATTATTTGTAATATGCTTAAATGAATCAATTTTATCACCATCATTTTTCAATTATTTAATTTGTTCACGCGTTCACTCGTATACCAGTCTGAATCTTGTTTTTTATAAGAAATGATCATCCGTCAGATGGTATTTATGAAAAACTCAGCATATCAATCAGCACAAACCAGTCTATACATCTTCGTACAAAATGGATCACGATCGAAGACTGTGTAGCCCTTTGATACACAGACCAGCGGTTTGAGAAGTGCCCTGTGGGTAAATCATACATGTTTTCTTTTCTGAGGAATGATTCATATATTAATAATGCAACATTTAACCCCCCTGCACAGGGATATGAAAGGTTTGGCTGGCAGGTAAAGCAGAGAAGAACAAACAGAGGACGTGCTCACACACACACACACAAGTGTGCACACACATGCGCACACCCACTACACCATAAGGGAAGTAATATGTCATTACTGAAAGAGCTGTGCTCGACCCCTTTACCCAGACATCCCTTCCTACTCATAAATACATCATTACAACAGCACAGATGAGTTCAGTGTTCATCAGCTGTCAAAAATGACCTGGATTCTGCATAACTGTTTGACCCAAATCTAGCTCTCTCATATGCTAAGCAGGACTTACATAATCACTGTCCTTACTGCTTGCATTCTGTGGTGCTTAAAATAGTATCAAGCTACTGTACCAATATTGAAAGAAAACAAGTAAAAAAAAAGCTCTCTTCTTGAGACTGCATAGGCAGCATGTCTGGATTTTATTTTGGATATGTTACATACTAGACAAAAAAAAGTTGCTGCAGGTGTGAACTCAATTTGCTTTTTTTTTTTTCCACCGATGAAACTTTTTATGGGGCTTGTTCCATTTTACTTTGTATTCTTCCACACAAAATAATGCAGCCTAATTACAGACAAAGTATAGTTTCTGTGCTAGTTGTGCATAGGAACTTTTTTTTACATTTTCCTCCCTTAAATCAAATAAACTTCTAGTTGTTTCAACTTACATCCGTTAAACTGACTAAAACTATTAAGTTAAATATTGCATAACACAAGAAATAGTTGGAACCTAATTAACTTATTAAAAATAAGCTAATTATTGAAATATAAAAATGTTGTCTTGACTTTTTGTCATTTAAATATTTTATATTGTGGATTTACAAAAAAAATAAAAATAATACACCATTTACATCAATAGTCTCAAACTCTCTCCTGGAGGACCACAGCTCGAATTGAGAGCTCGAATCGAGTTTGAGACCTATAATTTACATTCACCGCACACTTTCGTAGATACATATTCTCTAGTCAACTGTTATAACTTAAAATATTTGGTAATTTCACAGCATGACATTGAACTTTAGTTTAGCTTACTCATCAACAAGAAACTTTGGTGTTTGGTGTTTTGATTGAAACCAAAACAATCCATCAAATTCCTCCATCTTTTAGAAATTGCCCAATGTCTTTGCAATTCAACATGGGCTCATTCTGAAAACGTAGCCCTATATATGGTTCTGGAGATCGCGAATTATGTAGCCAGAAGTATGTATGGGTGCATTTAATTTTTAAAACGAATGCTACGGGGTGGTTTGACGCCGTTTCTTTTTTCGCGCTTACCAGCTGACCGCTTACCTCCGTATGGAAGGCTTTCCCGCTGTTACCAGTTTGTCCAGTAGCCTACCATGTACGTCAGTGGACTTGAAACGCAGAGAAGAGATGACCATGATGACAGGGTTCAAGTCTGGTGAAGAATGGTTCCAGAAAGAAAGACAAAAACAGAATCCAAAAAATAAAATAAACATGTAAATAAGAGGGTGAGAATGTAGTAAAACATGGTAAAAATTAGACGTGTGCTTTTTTTTTATTCTTGACAGCTTTTAAAATTTTTTGGTTGGGTTTAGGGAAGTGGGTGGGCGGGTCAATCTGTGCTTTTTAAAATACTATTGGTTGGGTTTAGGGATGGAGGATGGTGGGTCAGTCGGTCATTCAGTCAGTCAAATCTGAATCGCAGGCGCGAATGTCACTCGCTAGAGAAATTTGAGATCTCAAAAAGCATACACAGCGGCCTCTGGTGGATTCGCAAAGACAAAACTGCCAAAAAAACGTAGCTCCTGGGACATATTTGGCAGTCTCCAGAAATGTATATAGCGGTACGTTTTCAGAATGAGCCTGGGTTGTTGCAATTTGTTGAATATGACAGTTTGTTTTCTGATGTAATGCTTTGATCCAACATCAACATGTATTGTAAATTATAACATTATGAATGTGTATCCGCAACATTGTTTGAGTGTAAAGGGGGTTTGCAAAGGCGATTTAAACACCCTCTGGCTCAGTCTGTTTCAGTAGCCACACCCCAAACTTTCACAATTGGCTTCTAGCTGGAAAGTGACATGGATCGAGTGATTTGAGCAAACAGCTTTTAATGTGCCTGGGAGGTTTTAACTGAAACTTTTGGGGGTGATAAACTTATGAATGACATACTTTATTAAACTATCCGAATAAAAAGTATGTAATCTCAGCCCTTCATGGGCTTTGAGAAGATCTGAAGTCGATGATGTACCATTATTATTTTTAAATGATTATGGATTGATTGATTGATTGATTGATTGATTGATTGATTAATTGGAAACTGGATTGCTAAATGCTGGGCAATTCTGCATGTTTTTATCCATTTAGTTTTTTTTTTGTTTAGGATTTGCTCATTATAAAAAAATCCTTAATTCACACTAATGGCATATGACTTTTTGTTTTTAATTAAAATGTTATGCTATTGTTTTCTTGTTTATATTATAGTTTGTTAGTAATTTACAGTGGATGGTTTTAATGTTTAATTACTGTAATATATTTACATGTCAAATAGAAACATGAATTTGTGTTAAACTCTTATTCAGAGAGGGTATGCTAAGTTAACATTACACACGTTTAACACAATTTATTACCTTAATACATAAAAAAACAAAAAAACAATCGCAATGTAAAACCTATCAAATGAAAAGGCAAAACAATTTCTGTTATTGGCCAAATATAATCACACTTAACTAGTTAGATCCTCCATCTAGCACTTATTTCCAACATTGCCAAAAAAAATCTGCTGTTTTGAGCATTTAATTCGTCTTATCAATGATTATTAAAGTAAATCTCCATAGCTTATGTCTTGATCACACTCTTCTGACTTGTATGACTTGCAAAAGCCAGTGTTTTACATCACCCAAATGCTGACCAAGACCCGAAACTGCTGACAGAATCAAAATATCAGAGCTTTGCACTCAGTAGTGAGGATGTGTTAGATAGCATTATCTAATTAGTCGCAACTAATTATAACAAATATAAGCCAGACGCTGTCCCAAGGCAAATCACCCTTAAGCGCATATAGTCACTCTCATACTATCTCATAATGTAGGCTTCTTCTCTCCCCTCCTCCCAGTCTCAGTGCATAAACAGCGCCTGCAGTCAGAATATTCTCTGATCAAAGGGACAAATCTATCCAGGAGCAATCAGGTTGCTGAGCTAGCCGGGGCTGCTGACAACTCTCGAGCTCTTTGATCAGAAACACATCATCTTCAGTGGGTTGGCTGGCTTTGTCTGGGGCCAGGAAATAGGGGAAGTGATAGCTCCCACTTGCTTCTCTCTCTTTCTTGCTGCTCCTCTTGTCAGCCAAGATGAAAGCTACCCCAATTACAAGTGAAAATACCCCCCCTTCCCACCCCCAGTAAAAGCAGCTTTTTTAGCTTCTCTGGAGGCAGCTATATTGCTATGTTATCATCGAAATCACCATAAAGTGGCTATAGAAAATGCAGAGATGAAAATCACCCAGTGTTTTTTGTGAAATTGGCTGTGTTCTGCTGTGATATTGTTTGCCGGAGCAATTGCAGACAAGACAAACCTTGTGTTTCTAGGTTTCCAAGGGGTGAAAACGCTTCATTTATTGTTTTTTAGTGATTAAAACACAGAGGAGAGATAATATTATATCATTGACAGATAATTGACTAATTTTAGGGTTTAAAGAACTTGTGTATTTAGTCCTGGCCTCACAGACAGACTTAGATTAGGACAAAATTAGGTCATAATTCATTCATTTATTCATTCCTTAATTTTCCTTCAGCTTGGTCCCTTATGTCAGGGATCACCACAGTGAAATTAACCGGCAACAACTCCAGCATATTTTTTACACAGTGGATCCCCTTTCAACCACAACCCAGTACAGGGAAACACCCAAACACCCTCACACATGCACTAATATCTTATGGCCAAATTAGTTCATCCAATTTACCTATCTGCTTGTTAAGTCGTTATATTCACCTTATTCTCCGCGTACGAGCAGGCGCAGCCATTTGAATCATTTTGGCTCTAGACTTCCTGTCTCATTCACTTCCATTAATTTTTAAACGTGTTGCTTGGTGTTGCAAACTGATATTTTCTTATTATATTATTCTACTTTGTGTGTATTGACATGCAAACATTGTTTGTAGAGTAAGTAGTTTGACCATTTTCTACCGTTTATTATTCCTAGTCATTTCTCACATATATATATTGTGATCGTGATTTTTTAAAAGTATTACATCGCTTTGTAACATTTATTATTATGATTTGATGAGTCTCCTCATACAGTTTGATAGAGTGCTTGGACCTGGAAGCCACTTCCCATGACGTCACACTTACAAACTCCACATAGAAATGCCAACTGGCCTAGCCGGGACTTGAACCAGCGACCTTCTTGCTGTGAGGCGACAGTGCCAACCACTGAGCCAACGTGCTGCTACAAAGTCTACAAAGCTGTCTCTGTATTGAGCTGTGAATTTCCAGCATGTGTGTTCAGGTGGAGCAGTGTTTAATACACTGAGCCATAGTTTTTCAAGCTTCGCAAAATATGGCATGGGTTATCATCATGTGGTAGATCATGTGATAAATTGCAAATAATCATTCTGTGATATTGACAGCTGTTTGCATAGCTTCTTGGTGAACTATGGCCTTTTTTAGTAAATGTTGCTAATGTTAAACCTAAAAGCACATGCAAGCACTACATATAAAGATATTTTTACTCAACTCACTGCATAGTTCAGTCGAGTCTTCTTACACTGAATAAAGCACGCAGCATGTTTCATAATAGCATTCTAATAAGCATTGACAAAAGTGTCGCATCATTATATACAGTGCATCCAGAAAGTATTCACAGCGCTTCATTTTTTCCACTTTTTTTATGTGACATTTAGTTTCTTATGGTCTGAGAGTCCTTCAGATGCCTTTTGACAAATTCCAGGCATGGAGTGGCTTCCATCTGGCCACTCTACCATACAGGCCTGATTGGTGGATTGCTGCACAGATGGTTGTCCTTCTGTAAGGTTCTCCTCTCTCCACAGAAGAATGCTGGAGCTCAGACAGAGTGACCATCTTGTTATTGATCATCCCTCACTAAGGCCCCCCCCCAATCACTCAGCTTAGATGGCCAGTCAGCTCTGAGTCCTGGTGGTTCCAAACATCTTCCACCTACGGATGATGGAGGCCACTGTGCTCATTAGAACTTTCAGAGCAGCAGAAGTTTTTCTGTAACCTTCCCCAGCCTTTTGCCTCGAGACAATCCTGTCTCAGAGGTCTACAGACAATTCCTTTGTCTTCATGCTTGGTTTGTGCTTTGACATGCACTGTCAACCCTGGGACCTTATATAGACAGGTGTATGTCTTTTCAAATCATGTCCAATCAATTGAATTGACCACAGGTGAACTCCAATTAAGCTGCTGAAACATCTGAAGAATGATCAGAGGAAACAGAATGTACAGTTGAAGTCTGAATTATTAGCCCCCATTAATTTTTTTTCCCCAGTTTCTGTTCAGCGGAAAGATTTCTAAACATAATAGTTTTAATAACTCATTTCTAGTAACTGATTTATTTTATCTTTGCCATGATGACAGTAAATAATAATATTATAATAATAACTAGATATTTTTCAAGACACTTCTATACAGCTTAAAGTGACATTTAAAGGCTTAACTAGGTTAATTAGGTTAACTACACACTCAGAAATAAAGTTACGTGAGCTGTCACTGGGGTGGTTCCTTTTTAAAAGGTACACATTTGTACTTAAATGGTTCATATTGGTACCTCAAAAGTATATATTAGTACCTACAAATTTTAAGAGGAACACTTTTGTACTATTTAGGTGCTATTATGTACCTCTGAGATATTAATATGGACCTTTTAGGTACAAATTTGTAGCTTTTGAAAAGGTACCACCCCAGTGACAGCTCGTGTACCTTTATTTCTGAGAGTGTAGGCAGGTTAGGGTAATTAGTCAAGTTATTGTATAACAATCATTTGTTCTGTTGACAGTAAAAAAATGTAGCTTAAAGGGGCTAATAATTTTGACCTTAAAGATTATAAATAAAAAATTAAAAACTGCTTTTATTCAAGCCGAAATAAAACAAATAAGACCTTCTCTAGAATAAAAAATATTATCAGACAAACTGTGAAAATTTCCTTGCTCTGTTAAACATCATTTGGAAATATTTAAAAAAGAAGAATTCAAAGGAGGGCTAATAATTCTGACTTTTAGAGCTATTATTAGGGCTAATAATTCTCAATTTAGAGCTTCACGGCAAAGGTTGTGAATACTTATACATGTGATTTTTCAGGTTTTTTATTTTTAATAAATTTGAAACAATTCAAAAAAGTCTGTGTTCACATTGTTATTATGGGTTATTATGTGTTGAATTTTGAGAAAATAATTAATTTAATCCACTTTGGAATAAGGCTGTAACAAAGAAATGTGGAAAAATTTAAGCGCTATGAATATTTTCCATAGGCACTGTATATAGGTGAGGTACTGTAAATGCATTCGATTACAAATTATCGAAATCCTTAAACTATTTTGTGGTGTTATTATTGTGCTGCATGAAAATAGACCTTTGTCTGTCGAGAATGTGTTGTAAATATCATTAATGTGAAAAGGAACAGCATTTGTTGGTGTCATACTGCCCTGTAGTGTTCATTTTACCTCAAAACGGCATGTTTTTTTGTGGTTTACAAGGTTAGGCTGAGGCTTGTATTTCCAATTAGACTGTTGAATATTTAAACATTAAAAAAGTATAATTAAAAAAAAACATTAATGGTGTTCAGCATGAGAATACAACCAAGACACTGATATATTTTTTCAGCTGAGACTACTTAGACTTTGATTTTAGTTTTGGAATAGAGTTAAGCCTTGTGTATTTATTTATGTGGTTATTGTACATACTGTGAATGAGACTCAATACTAATAAAATGCTTTAATATTTAAATCTACTTTTAGTACTTTAGTATATTCTCTACATGCATTTACATATATGTGTACTAAATGTAGTTAATGTAGTTAAATGTAGTTATTTATTCATAATACAACACTTACATATATCCTTTTTTGTTTTAAGTATTTTTCTTCTTCTACTTTTACTTTTTGTTCTTTTAGGGTTGAGTTAAACTGGTATTCCCTTCAGGAAATACTAATCTATTCTTTTTTTTATGTTTTCGCCATAAAGTGTGTATATAAAATGCAGAAATGAAAATCACCCAGTGTTTTTGTGAAATTGGCTGCATTCCACTGGGATATTGTTTGCCAGAGCAATTGCAGAACAGGATAAACCTTGTGTTTGAAGGTTTTCAGAAACACAACATGACAGAGGAATGATAAAAAGCCATTAAAGACACTGACAGATAATTGACTGACAGTAAGCTTTAAAGTGCTTGTGCATTTCAAGTGGCAGATGACAGAACTCCAGTATGTGCCTGTAATAAAGTGAATGTTGTCATCTGTTGATGTGGACATATTAATGTAGATATCTTTATGGTTATCGCTCTTGGTGTGAACGGGACTTGATTCAGATAAAACGCTTTGATATTAAAATTTTACTGCTGGAGATGCCATTGTGGAGATTTGAATACTAGAGTTTTTTCTTTCTTTACATGCATTTACATACTTTTATCTGTCTCTGTTTTATCTCTATTTATATTAGACGCATAACAATTATTCGTTTCCCATTTTTGTTTTATTATTTTGGTTCTATATTTGGGTTGAATTACACACTGGTATTCCCTTCAGGAAATACTAATCTATTACTTTTTATGATGTTGCCATAAAGTGTGTATATAAAATGCAGAGATGAAAATCACCTAGTGTTTTTGTGAAATTGGTTGTATTCCGCTGCGAAATTGCTTGCCAGAGCAATTTCAGACAAACAACTGCGTGTTTGTAGGATTGGAAGAGATGAGAGCACACCTGATTTATATATTTAAGTATTGTACTGCACTTACAGTATAATAAAGTAAATGTTGTCATCTGTTGATGTGGACACTTGCATAAGTATCTAGTGTTGTTGTTCTTGGTGTGAATGCGATTTGATGCAGATTAAATGCTTTAATATTCAATTGTTACTGATTTTAGATTTGAAATGTTACACATAATATACTGTTTTAAATTTTTCCTAATGTGTTTTCCTGTACTAATCTATTTTACCAAAAAGGCTTCCCAAAATGCTAGAGCAAGCCTGAGGATTTAGGAATATCAGACATCATTTACAAAATCGTATGTATCTTATTGTGTTACAAGTTGCTTCCCTACAAACATATCTATGCTAAAAAACATAATTATTAATAAACAAGCTGTAAAAATATATATCTAAAAGCCAATGAGTTGCCATCACTGTGATAGTATTAAAAATAATCAATTGTTGACATCTGATAACTTAATTTTTTTGTTGATGTCTGCATGACGTTACTTCAAGGTCTTGCACATCACCTTATAAACAACTTATGTAAATTCCTGGAAGGACAATACTAGACAGATTAGTTCATCAGTTAGAGGTGATTGTTGAACGTAATTTAAGAAAACAGATAATTATTATTATTTTTTTTTCAGTTAGATATTCAAAAAGAGTTAATAAACAGTGTTCATATGGTCATGGAAAACCCGGAAAAGTCATGGAGTTTTGACATGGTATTTTTCAGACCTGGAAAAGTTTTGGAAAAACTGAAAAGCAAAGTTTTGGAAAAGTCATGGAAAATCTGTATACTTGAATATAGGTTAGTTGTCTTTACTACTTTTCTGTCCTTGGCCAATCACATACGCTCACATTATTAGTGCGGTGTAAGCATTATCTAAATCAATTTTACATAGATGTAAATTGAAACTTAATAAATTGTTGTCTGTTTTAAAGTATGCTGTAATAAATTTGAACATGCATTGTTTTTCTTCTACCACGCATATTTATACATTGCATGAAACATTAGGTCATGGAAATTTACTTGAAAGTCTTGGAAAAATCATGGAAAAGTCATGGAATTTTAGTAGTTAAGATGTGTATGAATCCTGATAAAACACCTGCACATATTAGAAAGAGTACCACGTTTAACATTTCTAAAAATTAGACTTTGGTTTGGCTTAATAGGTGATAGAAACCATTTTTGTAACACTGGTTGAAAATGTCTTTACTCTCTGAAACCAATTATTAATTAAAGTGGTACAAATACCGGCAATGTGAAATCCCGGTATTGTTTAGAATGCCTGAAATGTGAAGAAGCCTGATGGTTTTAGAGAAAGTATGAAATATCTTTTTTTTTTTTTTGTGAAGATTTTGCATACTTTTCCTAGGCTCTCTAATCAATTCCTATCCATTAAATGGAATGACAAGTATCATTTAGGCAAAGTGTAAGAAGAACAAAAACCTCTATTGATCATTACGTAATTTGAAGTGGAAGGAATGCAAAATTAAGCATAATGATGTTCTTACCAGGAAAACCAATTACAGCAGAACTGAGATTGAAGTATTTGTTACAATATTGTCTGCGATGTGGTAGTGGAACCTCGTACTGGCGATATGCTTGTCTTACAATAACGTTCAACACTCACATGCTGCGATCACCATCATCAAACAATGACCCAAGTGCCATCGCCAACATCAGTGGCAGGATAAATGGTGGGGGTAGGCCAGTTACATACTTTGCAGCACAGCAACTTAGCATTATATAGAATGCCTGGGCAATGTATAAAGTAGCAATCGTTTCATACTTTGACCTTCGATTTCAGGAATTCTATAGAATGCCGAATTTCACACGTTGCCGGTAACATATATATTGAATACTCTGTGGGCAGTGTAGGGCCAATAAAAAGGACACGGTTTAGACACAAAATGGCAGGCAAACATCAACAACCTACTTTTTTAAAAAAGTTTGCTATCTGTGTTTTTTATCTCTGGTGAATGTTACATGATATATTGTAGTGATACTGTCAAGTATGTGTGTATATGTGTTCAGGAGGCGTTTTGCATGATCAGACAGCTTTCAGTCCTATCAGGCTAACATAAGCATTTCCCAAGATCTCACAAGTGTGTATTGTATTATTAGTAATACTCATAGTACATGAACTAATGTATTAATTTCCGCTTTTGTTAAAGCTGAATGTAACTTTTGACCTGTTAGTAACTACCTATTTTTATGCACATTTTGGAGATGCACATAAAAAATGGTTGATGGAAACGCCAAGATGTGCATCAATTTTGAACATGTGCATTAAAAAACATATGTGCATAACTGAGTAAGATAAACTTTTTATTCAGTAAGAAAAGATGTGCATAAACTGCGATGGAAGCACTTATACTGAACAAATTCCTGTGCGCGCATAAGAAAGTCATGTGATTTTGTTATAAGAGATAATGTGATGATAAAAATGTGTTTGAATGGATAAACCAGCAGGCTGAGCACACTGTAAGACATCTGAAATATTGTTTTGGTCATTCTAAAATGCCTTAACTTTTTCAGTATTAGTGTTATTATATTATTAATTACATCCAGAACCTTTAAGAGCATCTGTGCTCCGCGTATCACGCCTTCAAATACCACTACGCGATCATTGCGTGTCAGGATTGCCTTCTGAGGTGCAAGTCAGTTATTAAATGAAGTAAAGTTTCACGCAGCTTCTCCAAACGCAGCAAATTCTGTTTTTACTGTTGATATTTGGCGCCAGTTCATCAGGAAGTGACGATTTTGATAGATTTTACTCGTTGGATAGAAACTCTGCTTTATTCGCACATCTTTTATGCGGTAATCCAGTTAATTCGCATATTTGGATGGAAATATAGCTAATGTGTCTATGTCATCACTTTACTTGGAGGGGCGCATTATCATTGTCATTCTTAACTACTCATGAACTCCTTTGTTTAATCAGCTCATTTTGATGTAGACACAACACGTTTCTATTGTTTTTCAATGTAAACTAACACTAGACGGATGTGGATAACTGTTAAGTTTAAACGCAGCAATTTATTAGTAGCTAATAATGAGTTAATGATAATGTGACCCTCCAAGTAAAGTGATGACAAAGATCTATCAACAGTTCATGAGTTCATGTTTGTTACATTCAGCTAAAATGACACTAATTAACAAACATGAACTAACAAGTATTTAAGGTTCACATACTGTATGAACTCATGTGACTCATGATGTAGCTAAAGTTAGTCTTGATTTGCACATGTATTAACTCATCATAAGTTCATAATCATATTTAATCTACATATTAGTACATCATTAATGATGTTCTGTTCGTGTAAATTGTTACCGTATAATTTGTAATTGAATATTGTTCATTTTGTAACCACATCTAGGGACTACAGATGCAAAAAAACTTTATAGCTAACTCTGACACAACATGTCATGTTGTACATTGTCCCCATACAAAAAAATAATAAACTACATTTATTATATACATTTACACTATAAAGTGGCTATATACAACGCAGAGATGAAAATCATCATGTTTTTGTGAAATTGACTGTATTCCACTGAGATATTGTTTGCCAGAGCAATCCCAGACAAGACGATCCTTGTGTTTGTAGATTTGCAAAGGGTGGAGAATATTGTCCCAACGTATTTCAACAGCCTATCCGCTTTTCTTTAATCAGTGTGGCGTGTATGTTTAAACGCATGTTTCATTGAATGTCGCTGTTCTGATCTGTCACTCAAAAGCACACATCTGGGAACGAACGCCATGACCTGAATCCCAAATGGCACACCTGATGAGATGAAAACGTTCAGTTGCGCTCGGCGCGAGCTCTGAATTCACTGAGCTTGTTCACCTGGTGTGACCTCAAAGGGGGAATCTCTAATTCCTCTGGCACACTACGGTGACAGTCTCTAACCAAAATGCCTTGAAGAGTTTGAAAGCCTCACATCTAGTTCTCTAAGATATCTACAGTAGTTGTTTTTTATATATTCATTGGGAATTGTGTCTTTGTGGAATATGTCAAATTGTTTAACTTTGTAAATATGTTTAATCATTTCAAATTCTATATGGGTCAAAGATCAACTGTGGCTTTCAAGCATCAAAACAACAACATTGTATAGACAGATTTTATAATGACTATCATAGAAGACACTCATTAAACTATAATTCAGAGGAACAGCAGTTTATATAATACAATGTTTAATTGTCAAATATTTTTAAAACAAGATTATTTTGATGACAAATTAATTATCATTTTTAACTTTATATTTTTGTCACTATTCTTCACATTTGGCAGTAAGGAAAGGACTCCTTAACAGTGGTGGGAAGAGTACTAAAAGTACTATTACTTGTCTAAAAATGTAGTGCAAGTAGAGTAAAATATCTGTTGTAAATATTACTCAGTCACTCAAAGTTAGTAAAAAGTAGCCCTTTAAAAGTATACTCAAGTAGTGAGTAGTGAGTATTACTCTGTTAGAAGCTGATGCGTTTACATGTAATTTGTGGATGTGTGTAAACGTAACATTCTGTAGTGCATTTAGTTATTGGCCAGCAGGCACACAACTTCATAAGACATTAATATTGACCAAAATTCATTGTCTAGCCAGCGTCTAAGGACAACGCCATTTTGATGTCCAATAATGACATTAAAATTTGGTTGATTTTAGGTTGTGTTGGAAACTGACCGAAATCCACTGTCGAGCGAACATCTTAAACCAACGTCATATTGATGTCAAATACTGACGTTTATTTGACAGGTATGGCAACCGAACTCCAAAATCTAATAGACGTCATATTGGGCCTTACATTGGGTTCTGATGTCAACCCGATTTTAATTTACAAACAAAATGCAATGTCCCCACAGCATTAATGTACAACGTCAATCTGACGTCATGTTGATGTCTTGTGGCTGCTGGGTGTTTAAGGTGATTTCGGTCATCATACAGTAAACGTCTGTCATCTTGTCATCAGTGACATGCATCTAAACAGTCTCTGGGTCAATGCGTGTAAGGATTTTAGACATCTGCTTGGACACTTTAAATGCTTCCAAACAGTTTGCTGCAATTATAAATCGCCCATGTCTTGAGGCAGTTCACTATGATGCGATTTACCTTCTATGTGTGATTTCATTGGACTGGAATCACAGGACTGATTTTTCGAGTCCCCAAAGACAGGAAAAAATTAAGTATTGACTGCAGGTTGATGGAAAGTAGTGGAGTAAAAGTACAGATACAGCACTAAAAATGAACTCAATGGAAAGTAAAAGTACACATTTTTAAAAATACTCGGTAATTTACTATTCCTGAGAAAAACTACTCAATTACAGTAGTTTGAGTATTTGTAATTTGTTACTTTACACCACTCCTTAACCATTTGTATGTATGGTAGTTAGTACAAGTCTATATAAGTGTGGTGTATTCATCTGAACAACAATTAAATTCCATTCATCTTTATTTCTATAGTGCTTTTACAATGTAGATTGTGTCAAAGCAGCTTAACACGTTTCAGTAAATTGAAACTGTGTCAGTCCAGTTTTCAGAGTTGAAGTTCAGTTTAGTTCAGTTCAGTGTGGTTTAATTTTCACTGCTGAAAGTCCAAACAATGAAGAGCAAATCCATCAATGCGCAGCTCTACAAGTCCCAAACCAAGCAAGCCAGTGGCAACATAACACTGGAACATCATTTCACCCATATTTAGACAGTTTAATTTGTTAGCTATTGAAAACTAAAATAGAATATAAATATTAATAAAATAGACACTTTTCTTGCATTTATAATGTCAAAAAGGTTTTGACCCACCTCTTTCTCAAGAGTGCATTTCATAAATTATAAAGTTGAAATATTGTGAAACACACTTTAGCATTTATTTTTATTAAAAACTTTTAAGTAGAATACAGTATATAAGATTAATTAGAAGTTTTTTTTATGAAAAATACTTTTTGTTATCAATAAAAGTGTTCAGTTTTAATGTATATATGTTTTATTTCATTTGTTCCTTTGATGGCAAAGCTAAATTCTAGCATCATTACTCCAGGCACACATGAATCTTCAGAATTCATTCTGCATTATGCTGCTTAGCTATACGCTGATGTAATAATCCTTTTTTTATATTGAAACAGTCGTGCAGTTTAATAATGAAATTAACATTGTAAATGTTTTTCCTGTCACTTTTGATGGATTGAATGTGTCCTTACTGGATAAAAGTAGTAGTGAGCACAAGCTTTATGCAGGTATGTCTCTCTTGTATGTGAGGTAAATGTTTGTGTAAAAATCAGCTTTTTTTTCTGCCAGTTTACATGTTGCATGCGTCTTACCTGGATGATTGTAATAACAAAGCTAAAGTAGCTTGTGGCCATGGTCGCATTAAAATATATAGATCAGACTGAGAAACTAGACAGTGTTGGTTTCATACGGATAACTTTATCAAACTATATTTGTTTTCAACATGACTTACTGTATTTAAAAGAGGACACTTCAAGCTTTCTATAGATATAGACTCACCAGCCAATTTTTATTAGGTACACCTTACTAGTACCGGGTTGGACCTCCTTTTGCTTTCAGAACTGCCTTAATCCATCATGGCATAGATTTAACAAGTTACTGGAATGACATATAAACACCTTAATCAAACTATTGTCGTCGTGTAGGATTTTGCCACATTTCGGAACACATGGCTGTTTGACACTATTCTCTGCACCTACCGAATTAGTGAAGGACCACAGTCACCTGCATCATGAAATGCGGAGGTTTTTTTCTTCCATATGCCATGCGGTATCAAATTCCATTAAATCTACACTCTTCCAGCAGTTCATACTTTCATCCAATATCTCAGTTGTTATGGGGGGCATGCATGAAATGTTCCTGAATGAAAGTGAAAGTGCCAAACTGCAAGTCAAGTCAACAAATTAAAGATGAAACACCCAAAGTTACATGAAACTCCGGAGGAAATGTGGAGATCGCGGTGATGCAGTGATGTTAACCGAATTACGTGCTAAACAGCATCATGAAAGCAACATTAAAAAAATCAACTCATATAAACACCTTAATCATATTATTGTCTCATTTAGATTAAGGCAAATAATTCGATTACTGATGTCCATTTAAACATAGTCAGTGATGGTTTGTTAACTTTATTAATTAATGTAAACAAGAATAAATTGGGATTTGAATAACACATTTGTAAATGCTCAACTATGATTATTTCTGTACATGTATACTGTTCATTCTTAGTTCATGTTAAATACATGACCTAACGTTAACTAATGAAACCTTTCATCCACTACACATCTATTAAAGCCACACTACAAACAAAAAGGCCTCCAGAACTGCATCCAGACAGAAGTGTATAGATTTAACAATCCATCTTTCAAAAAGGAAATAAATATAAATGTCCAAGAACAAAAAAGGCAAGCCACACAGTGTCAGTAAAGCATTGCCTTTGGCATCTTCAGCATATTTTATAGCCTCTGTGAAGTGGTCCACCTTGTCAGTCAGCTCACAACCGCAGCAATTACGCTCTCGTCAAGTGTCACCTGTCTGTACCCCCGTGGGCAGAGTTTGTGTGGAGCAGTCAGCCATTTAGATGCCCCAAATGCTTGTTTAGTGAGCACAGAGCTTACAGCATGGAAGAGCGAGCAAGAAAAGACTTAAGTGTGACTAGAAGCTCTGCTAGTTTTAGTGTGTGTGCTTGTGCATGAGAGATGGGATTTGTTGTTTTTTTGTTTTGTTTTTTTCTTCTCAAATTCAGATTGGCAGTCTGGATTTCCACACAAGAAGTAGATATTGATATTAAGAAATTAGTTGTTGTTGTTTGGATGCAAGCCATAGGTGAGATCAGCAGGGATCTTAAGGATAATGTTACATTGTCATTCAGTGTAACAGATATATTATGTAAAAATTTAAGTGTACTTATGATCTGTTGTGGTTGTTGTTGAAATAAATAAATCAATACCATATTAAATGCTGTTATATTTTCAATTGATAAAGTCTTCTGGGTGGAGTCTGGTGGTTTGATGGATAGTGATAAAAATAAAATGATTTATGGCAAGTTTTTCCTCCGGCTGTCAGTTTAGAGATGTTGGGCTTTTTCCAGTAATGTTTATTTTTTTTTTTGGTGTAATTTAAAGGAAACATCTAAAATTCAAGCGTGTCTTGTGTTTCATTTCATCAATTTGTTTCTGTTGATTTCAATTACAACACAAAGTTTTAGGCTGTTTTCATTTTTTTTTGGGGGTTGTTTTTGTCCTGCACTGAGCCATTGATATTCATTTAAGCAATCGGCAGCACTTAATACAGTACATCACACAGTCAAGCTCTAAATTATTCATACCCCTGACAAATTATTCAACCAGCAAGTATTTTATTGATTGGTAATTGACACAGACTTCTCCCAAAAGAAAATAAAGCAATGTACAAGAAGCGTCTTTGTGGAAAAAATAAATAAATAAAAAGAGAAACTATTTCTCTGCTTTTATTTACATTTGAATAATAAAAAAAGAAGTCAGAATTTGATATGGGTATGAATAATAATGGGTAATGAATAATTTTGGGTTGGACTTTGTATTAATATCATATCATTAATGTATGAAGAAATATTAATTACTGGAAAACATTCATACACACTCATTCACACACATACACTACGGACATTTCAGCTCACCAAATTGTCAAATTGTCACCAATACCACATGTCTTTGGACTTGTGGGGGAAACCGGAGGACCCGGAGGAAACCTACATGAACTCAGGGAAAACATGCAAACTCCACACAGAACGCCAAGGCTCAAACCAGCGACCTTCTTGCTGTGAGGTGAACTTGCTATCCACTGTGCCACCATGTCATGTTTACTGTTTATTATAGTGTTAAAATTGTTTTCAGTTGCAGCATTTTTTTTTTTCCTTTTTATTTTTTAAGGTTTTTTAAATTATTTTTTAAAATGCAATTTATTCCTGGGATTGCAAAGGTAAATTTACAACAAATTACTCCAGTCTTTAATGTCACACGATTCTTAAAATCCTTTGAAAATCAATCCATTATGATGCTTGGCAGCTCAAGAAACTTGAAAACAAGAAAAAATGTTTGTTCTGTTTAATCATTCAGTGAAAACTGAAATGACCATTAGTAATATCTTTATATCAAAACAAGTGTCCTGCATTGGAATGAATTAATCAGCTATTTGAGGCTGCATTGGAGTCCTTAAATTATTCTTTTAAGACTATTGCCAAGAGTTTTTGAACATATACTAATGTTACACTGAATGACATTTTTAGACTGTGTCTTCTGGAAGTCAAAGGAAAAATATATAATACTTACTTCCAGGCTCGTTTATATCAAAGTTGAGATTTAGCCGTACCATGTTGGTGTTTCGTAACATCTCATTTTTATGGCGTGGGTCACTGAGCCCAGCGCTCAACCCCCAACCTGGAGGACCAGGACAAACACACATACAGTATACTATGGATATTTTTAGTTTACCCAATTCATCTATCGCACATGTCTTTGTACTTGTAGGGGAAACCAGAGCACCCAGAGGAAACCCACGTGAACATAGGGAGAATATGCAAACTCCACACAGAAATGCCAACTGACCCAGCCGGTGCTCAAACCAATCACATTCTTGCTGTGAGGTGACAGCGCTACCCACTGCGCCACTGTGCCGCCCCTAAAAATATATGATAGGTGTTTTTTAAATTTTTTTATTTGAAACCCATTTTTGTCTTTGAGCCATTTGTATTTATTAAATGAAAACATTCTTCTTCTAGGGTGATTGCTTGGGCATTTGAAACGGTTGCTTATGCAGGGTTACTGCTTAGTGGACCAATTCAGAATAACCCCATCTTTCTGACATGTTGATCCCTAGATAGGGCACATGTCGCTCTTTCAATGCTTTAAAACTTTTCCTCCCTCTCTTTATTGTCTGCCAGGTGAAAATTCTAAGTCTGATCACTTTGAAAAGTTTAATAGGATTAGGTTGTTGAAATCCCTAACCCATAAAAGCTGTGAGCAGTGGTAATAGTGCTGCTTGGCTGAGCAGCCACCACTAATAAGACAGTCTTGCAAATGTTATTCAAAGCAGGTCAGATTTGTTTTATTATTTAAATATTTTTTTTTTGTCTGACAGTCTCTGCTTGTGGATATTCATTTGAATCTCATTGCAACTATTTAATTGGTTAATGCTGTGTATTCATTGAATACTCTGTATGGCATTGTGCAGTGACCTATGAACTTACATAAACTGTGCCGAGGCTTTTCAATCACAACTGTGTAATAAGTTGGTGTATTCAATATCCAACACATGTTGCCATTGTGTTGAAGTGATTTATTGAACTGAATTATTGCTCTAATTATGTTTTGGGAATTACAAAAGAGGCTATGGATGAGATGTGCAGGAAACTAGACACACACTAGAGTATTTTATGGACAAAACCTGACAAATGTCTTTAAATTCAATATCCGATAAATGCTTTTATGTGTTGTATACAGTATGTTTAATAACGGCGACGCAGTGGCGCAGTAGGTAGTGCTGTCGCCTCACAGCAAGAAGGTCGCTGGTTCAGTTGGCATTTCTGTGTGGAGTTTTCATGTTCTCCCTGCGTTCGCGTGGGTTTCCTCTGGGTGCTCTGGTTTCCCCCACAGTCCAAAGACATGCAGTACAGGTGAATTGGGTAAGCTAAATTGTCCGTAATGTATGTGTGTGTGAATAAGTGTGTATGGATGTTTCCCAGAGATGGGTTGCAGCTGGAAGGGGCATCCGCTGCGTAAAAACATATGCTGGATAAGTTGGCTGTTTATTTCGCTGTGATGACCCTAGATTAATAATGGGATTAAGCTGAAAAGAAAATGATTGAATGAAGCATTCAGTGTCCGCAGTTTAATTCACCATATTTCACTGTTTTTGCTGAAATCAGTGCTGCAATCAAAAACGAGCTGTGTATGATTTAGCATAGCATGAACTTACCTGATATAAAATGAGAACTGCAGAGTCTAGCATTTTAATTAGGTCCTCACTTCATTCATTGGCTGTTAGCCAAAGACGTCTGCGGTTGGCTTTAAAAGCAGTGTGGTGTACGGTAAAATTAAAGTTTTCTATTTTTTCGAATTTGGCATCCTACCGCACAACACGATATGTTTGCTATTGCAACCGGCCTTTGTTTTTGGAACCGGTATGTGCGGTTGAACCCGTGTGACGTCATGTGATGTAGGTTGGTAATTCCCCTATACAGTATTACTTCTATTAAAATATTACACAATTACCTTAACATGCATTCACTGTAAAAAAAAAAAATAATAATGCAGGGTTTAACACAATTTATACATAATGTCCCAACACAAATCCATTGAGTTAACATAACCAATTTGAGTAGATTGAATAAAAAACATTTAAGTTTCCCCCTAAAAATCTTCAGCATTGTGTTGTTTTAGCTCCTTTTAAATAAGAAATAATATATTTGTTGAGAGTTTGCTTGCATTCCATAATTTAATGGTAAAAAGTAATTATGATCTTAATATTTAAGATAATATGTAATGTATAGTATTATATAAGATAAAATGAAAACCAGCATTACTCTGGGATATCATGTGACTGCATCAGATAGACATGTATTACTCAAGAGACTGAATGTGAAATTTTCTATTTGATTCCACAACCACAAGGTTTATATTTGGAATTTTTTTTTACAGAACTTCCCAGAGAAAGCTGCCCTACTAAAGCATTCCCAGTGATGCTTTTTGATAAAAAATTCCCCATCTGGAATTTGTGCAACCAATTGTTACGTCTGGTCCTGGTGTCCCTGTAATGCTCAGGGTTTAATATTGCATCACAGGTGTTGCTCGGTGTTAAAAGCATCAGAGTAAAGATTGAATCTGGGTCACTTTCCACCACTTGCACAACGCTTCTCCTCTCTGGAACGTCAAAAACGTTGTCAAGTATTAATGAAGGAAACGTCCCTGCAGGGCTGGTGTTTGTCAGACGAAATTACATACATTCAGACGGAACAGTGGGATTTAATCTTTTAGATAGCTTCTGGACATATAGGGGGGGAAAACATATAGCAGCAGACTGGAAATATCTTGATGATGGAAAGGAAGACTACTCCGAGCAGAAAATAGAGGAGATTTCGTCTGTAGTATATGCATGTTGTTGCAGTAATATGTTTCACACCTGACCTTACAGCTTGTTGTTTTTCATTCTTCATTTAAGGATAAAAATAAATTTGTAATAACTCAGAGGAGTTGCTTTCATGCCAGATAAAAAAAATAATAATAATAATTAAAATAAAGTACCCAGTTTTCTTCACAGATATGGATTATTTATAGCACAAATTTATTACTAAAAAATTGTTTAGTTCTTTCAAAAGGAAAATGCTCAAATAGGAAGTGGAACCCATAATTTGAATTTAGTTTGTTGTGGGAAAATGTGGATACAATAGGCTTCTTTGAACCAAGCACCTTTAAACATTTACTTTCAATTAAAATTGCATCTGAGTTTCTAATATAAATAGCTTTGGTACCAAAACTAATATGTACTTTGACAATATGACCTGTATGTACTAGATATGTTCAATATATTTATTTATTTGTATTGTTTGGATGATGTTTTTTATTGTCATCCAACTTCATTTAGTGCCTTTATTATTATTATTATTATTATTATTATTATTATTATTATTATTATTATTATTATTATCATTATTATTCAAAGTATTGGTTCAGGTTGTTTTAAGTGTATTGTTTTATCATTAATATAGTAAAAAACATACCCAACCCAACTTGTGTGCAATTACTACTTATTTCAAAGGTGTTTACCATTTAAAATGTTTTATTAAATTTTTTAAATGTAAACTTTCCCACCAGTGACAATATACAGCCACATCACACTGCTACTCGTGTGATATTGCATTTATACAAGTTATATAAGCAGTTTGATGGCACAATTGAGTATATAAAAAAGAAACTCAAACACAGAGAGTCTAAAAACCCTTTTGTATGAGGAACTACTTTCTTCCACCATTCCTTCACATCTGCAGCTGACGTCAGAACAGCAAAAATCATTGCTCATTCACCAACGTCACTTCAGAGCTAGGTTTTGAATGATTCTCTAGCGTAATGCCTAAAGTTATAACAAAACAGGTGATTTTGCTCACATTTTAAGATTATAAGGCTGAATGGCATGAGATGCCATCAATCTACAGAGATTTCCCAGTATTTCTCTGTTGCAATCAGTAGATTACAATATTACTATGGTATAAATACAGCGCTACAACATACAAAAGAGATCAACGTAGCAACTCATTTACCTGTTTAATAATGATTTGATCAGCTGTAGTTTGAAATGTTTTTCTGTTTTTCTCTTAGGGCTAATATGTGGTCTCTGTCATCATCTTGTGGATGAACATCGTCAACCGCCTTTGCTCAAAGATAGGCTAATGGCTGCTGATGCACTGACATCTTTCAGAAATTAAAAATATTTTAAAATAGGCACTATCCTTATAAATAAACTGCGGCTTGATGTTGCGTGGTGCAGTGTGGAGCGGGGCTGTTCAGACTGACACTGACACAAGGAGTCATGGTGTTAATTAGTTTTTTTAATGACAGAAGTAATAAACTGATCAATTATTTGAACTTTACTTAATTTAGCTTAATTACTTACTAAATAAAGTATACTTTTATACTTGACCTTTACTTAAGTATACTTCTTTTTCCTAAGGGTGCATTTACTGACTTACGAAGATCAGTCTTGTACAGCCAGGGGGAGTATTGCTGCTCTGACAGCCAAGCTGGGTGAAAGATAGGGATAGTCTGATCAGGATTTTTGCAGCTGATATTGAGTACCGATTCCTTGTCATGGTGATTGGCTGATACTGAGCACCAATTCTGATGCTTCAAGCATAATTCTGATTTATATATAAATATATATTAAAGGACTTTCTTTCTTCTTTTGAACACAAAGGAAAATATTTTGGCTCAGAGACCAATAGGAAAAATACTATAGGTCAATGGGTGCAAGCATTTTTTTTCAAAATATTTTCTTTTGTGTTCAACAGAAGAATGAAACTCAAATAGGTTTTGAACGAGTGAAGTTACAGTACGCTATTAGCCATTTTAAAAGGATTTAGCAAAATAAGCAATGCTTAGTTCATGAAATGTGTGTTATAACTCATCATGCATTTTCTTTAAGCCTGCTTGTTGGTCCTTTGGCTTGGATTGCTTTTGGCCCGAGAGCACCTCGATTAGATTTTCTGTTAATTTACAGTAACTCTAATACCAGGCCATTAATATAGTTGTTTGGATTTAGCGCCCAATCCCAATTCTATTTTTGTACCCCTACTCCTTCCCCTTGGCCCTTACAACCGAGGGTTAAGGGGACCTGCACACGTCATCAGATGTCTTCGCGATCTCTTGCTTCATATGAGATCAGATGATCGTGACTGCTGTAGTTATTCCAGTTGTGTTCTTTTTTGGTATTTATTTTCAGGAAATCACTGAGAGCATATATTATGTTATCATAATGATGTAATGTGGCAATAAGATCATAATTGTACTGTGTATTTACAGTGGCCATATTCATCTATGTAAACATACAAAAAAACATTAACATTATAGCAGACACTGTAAAAAGCTCATTCCAAGCCACTAGACATTACTGACAGTGACAAGAGTTATTATTAGACATTATAGATCGCAAAATTTAGCGTTTTTTTTTTTTTTTTTTTTTTTTTTTTTAAAGCCTGACGGTAAAACATAAACGTTATGAATATATTAAAACGTGTTTGTCGTAAAAATTCGTAATAATGACAAAAAATACTAATTTGTGTCTCCTTACTTCCGGGTTCAGCAATGCTGCTGCTGTGGCTGGTGCATTCTGGGAAACTTTCTTACCCCTTGGTTTCGAGTGTGGTCCTGAAAAATCTTCTTTTGAAGGGGTGTATACCCCTTGCCCTTAGCCCTACGCCTTCAAGCTAAAGAGAATTGGGACACCCCTACCCCTTTGGCATGCATGCGCAAAACGAGGGGTATGGGGAAGGGGTAGAATTGGGATTGGGCCTTAATCTGTTCTAAACTGAGCGATTTAAAAACTGAACTTAAAGTTACTACTCTAAATGTTTGACGATATCAACATAAATAATATATATGTTATGACTCAATATTATATAAATTTACAGTACTCCGTTTTGTTTCAAAACTTAAATGGTTTGCCGCAATCGGTTTCCTCAAACAGTTTGAGCTAACTTATCGGGTTTTACAGTGTATCTGATTCCCTAAAGAACTTTTCAATAAAGAAAAAGAATTTTTAAGAAAAAAACACCCCTACCTTTTTCAAAAAACACATCTAAATAACATTTAGTGCAGTGGAAAATTATCTGGAATTTAAAGGTTGTCCATTGAATCATCAATGCCAATAGAGAACCTTTTATTTAAATTATTTTTGTTTGTTTGTTTTTTAATCAGTGTAGGGTGTATTCTTTTCAGACATGATAAACCATTAACCTTTCAACACCACTTATATCATCTCCGAACTGCTGTAATATTATTTTATTTATTTATTTTCTAAGAACACGCACACATATTTCATGAGCTTGGGATGTTTTTTACAGTGTGGCCGAGGGCTGAAAAATGTGAAAATGTTTAAAATGGCAAGCGTGAAGATGCATAGGGGCTTTTTGAAAAGCTTCGTGAAATGATTTATTCTATTGTCTGCATCATAGTCGCCGGAGAAAATGCTTTTCAATGACCTGATAACACATTCTGTTGTGCTGTTGTCACCAGATGCATTTGTATGTGTGAAAAGCTGCACTGCAACCAAAACATCAGTAATGCTGGTGCGAAAACCCATCCTCTAAGCCCTTTGCTTTATTAAAGTAACTCAACGTCTCTATTGGCTTTTGTCTTTAAACTGCATCGCCTTGCACATTTTGTGTATGTTTATGCTTTGAAAATTCTTGGGCTGCAGCTTTTAGTCCCTGCGCTGAGTATTTGTTTGAATGCTGAAAAAAAAAAAATCTCAGTCAATTAAAAAGCATTGATAATACACAAGCGCTGCGTGAGCCAGGACACAACACACAGCAGCTGATCAGAGAGGGGATTTATGCTGCCATGGGAAAAACACTGGAAGTGGATCTGTTTTTTTTTCTCGCCTTGTGTCTTACTGAGGTTTAAATAAGCCTGCAGATTACTTAAGGGCCTTTAAATGCAAATGAGGCTGTGCAAAGCCAAGCCTGAAAACCTTATCGTTTGCCCTGCAGATTATAGACGGTCTAAAACATCATTTTGGCTATAGGCCCCCCCCAGTAAGCTTCAGGCCAGGGGGTTTCTACAGTATGAGCCCTGTATGGATAGATTGATCCGCTGTGCCGCTGCCAGGACCAGTTGCAGCTCTGATAACAATAAGCAGCAGGTATCAGGGGGGGAAATTTGCGTCTGCCAGCTTGTTCATGTGTGTTTGCCAGAGTCTGCACATGAAACGTGTTTGAAATTGTTGTATTAAGCTCTTTGTGTTTGTGTTGGAAGAAAAAAAAAAGTTGCAAAATGTTTACGTTTAGAGAAAGATATCAGGTTGCGTTATCAGTTAAAAAGTAACTAGAAAAGTAAAGTTCGTAGACAAACTTTATGGTGGCTTGAGAAAGCCTAGTCTGAAAGTTTGAAGTAGCTTTAAACTTTAAATGACTGTAGTAGTTTGAAGCAGTTAGCATAGATCAGGGGTGCCCAAACTCGGTCCTGGAGGGCCGGTGTCCTGCTGAGTTTAGCTCCAACCTGCCTCAACACACCTGCCAGGAAGTTTCTAGTATATCTAGTAAGTGCTTGATTAGCTGGTTCAGGTGTGTTTGATTAGGGTTGGAGCTAAACTCTCCAGGACACCGACCCTCCAGGACCGAGTTTGGACACCCCTGGCATAGATAACTACAATTAAGTTAGCAGGTTTCTAGTATGGATTGGCTAACATAACATACCATGGTTCTAATATGAATTAGCATGTTTCTAGCATAAATTAGCATGTTATTAGCATGGTTCTAGTATGAATTAGCATGTTGCTAGCTTGTTTCTAGTATAAACTAGCATGTTGTTAGCCTGAATTTATCATTAGTTAGCATGTTGCTACTATGTTTGTAGTATGAGTTAGCACGTTTCTAGTATGGATTAGTATATTGTTGTTATGAGTATGTCCAGTGTAAAGTCAGTGGCAGTTTTTTACAATGGAAGTCTATGGGACAGTTGCTAAGGTGTCGTAGGTGGTTGCTAGGGTGTGGCTAGTAGGTGGAAAGGTCATCAGTGATTGGCAGATTGGTAGTCTGAGTTAAATGAGCCCAACCTTAACTCTGTATGACTGTCTGGCGGAAGGTTTTGTTCAGTCTTAGGTCAATGGGACTTTTCCAAATTTTCCGGGTTAGTTCTTGGAAAGCTAAGTCGAATTAGTTGGAAAAGATATAGCAACCCGAGTCAGAGCAGTTTGGAGGTTTGGTGTTAGTTTGGTGGTTGTAGCTTGAACGGTCTAGGAGGAGATGCATATAGAAATTAGTCTCAGAGGAAGAAGATGGAAGAAGAATAAGTTTATGTAGTATAACAGTATGTTGGTTTTCTCAAACCACCATAATAAGTTTTTTTTCCAGAGTACACATGTTTACAGATCAAAATAATGTTCAAGATGTTCACATTTCTATTTTCATGTTGTAAAATTTCAATAGCTTGATATTTGCTAGATTTTCTCATACTATTGAATGCTTGATTCTGATTCGAAAGTGCTCAATTATTTTCAGATAAACAAACCTAAACTAGTTCTAGGCATATCTTGAATGTTTTGTAGTTCCACGTCACTGTGCTGGATGATATCAGTTACTTACAGCCTACAACAGTCAAAAATTGAATCAAAACAAAGCAAATGGCTTTGTTGGCATTTGTATGTGCGGATTGAATTGCCATTTGAAACCAGTACTACACACACACAAACCTGACAAATGAACAGTGTCTTTGGATTTGGTTACAGTGGTTTAAGTGGAATAATTGAGTCCAGTCTGTTGAATTATTAGATAATAATGCACATAATAATGCACACGTGCAGCATATTGGCCACTCCACTTTTGCTTTGAGTGCATCACCATCTTGTGTGTGCAGTGCATTATATTTAGAATAATTCAATGGCCAGTTATCACATTATCACAACCACTAAAAGAGTTGACATTTTCTACCATTTTTTGCGCTTTAGCTCAAGCTGGTTATCCACAAACCAGATACTACACTACCTGACAGAAGTCTTGTCCTTGATCCTAGTTGTAAAAGCAAAAAATAATAACTTGACTTCTAGTTGATCATTTGGAAAGGTGGCAGAAGGTAAATTTTTCTGATGAATCATCTGTTGAACATCCCATTCATCACAAATAATGCAGAAGACCTATTGGAACTCACACAGACCCAAGATTCTCAGAGATATCAGTCAAGTTTGGTGAAGGAAAAATCATGGTTTGGAGTTACTTTCAGTATGGGGGTGTGTGAGAGATTTGCAGAGTGGATGGCAACATCAACTTCCTGAGATATCAAGACATTTGTGCTGCCCATTACATTACAAACCACAGGTGAGAGCTAATTTTTCAGCAGGTTAGCACTCCTACACATACTTCAGCCTCAGCATCAAAGTTTCTGAAAGCAAAGAAGGTCAAGGTCCTCCAGGATTGGTCAGCTCAGTCACCAGATATGAACTTTATTGAGCATGACTTTATATTCTATATTCTACATTATTTCTGTTAAGTGACAAGACTTTTGTCTAAGCAAAGTCAGACCTTACTGTCCTAAATAAGTCATTAAAAATTAAGGCATGATCATATTTTATTTTGGTAAAATAAGAATCAGAATCAGAAAGAGCTTTATTGCTAGGTATGTTCACACATAGGAGGAATTTGTTTTCGTGACAGAGCTTCTACAGTGCAACAGGATTACAGAGACAGGACAAAAAACAGATAATAAATATATTTTTTAAAAAATAGAAGTAGTGAGTGCAAATATACAGATTGACAAGTGTAAGCGTAATCTAGAGGCCTTTGCCTTTCATATAAGCCACTTCTGATACCAAATGATCAACTAGAAGTCAAGTTATTATGTGTTGTTCTTAAAACTTGGATAGGCGACAAGACTTTTGTCAGGTAGTGTACTGTACGTGGCATGTCAAAAACTAAATGTTACAGATTTTCATCATATTACTGATTTTGAAAGTGAATGAGAAATTCATTGAACTATTACAAAGTGAGAATTACTGAGACATAATTAATCTGCTATTGGTGTATTGGTGAAGCATTTTTTTTTACAAATAAGTGAGAGAAGAATAAATGACGTGCCTCAATGCCTTCCCTAGTTTCCCGCCAGAGGAAGTGAAATCCCTTGGAGCAAGTTACATGCTTTTTCTATCAGTGCTTTACAGATTATAACCAATGTATCATAGTAGACCATAATGTAGGGACAGAAATGCAATGGTTTTTTTTGTTTTTTTTAATGCTGAAATTACAAATATCACTGGGGAAATTTTTTTATGCAAATATTTATTTAACTTAGTAGAGTAAATTTTCAGAGTCACTTGTTTCGTGATCATTGAAGTTGAATGTTAAATTCAGGAGGTAGAGACGGGAGTAAAGTGGGAGTCTTTAAGTAATATTTTAAAATTTTAATACCTTGTCCTCATTGGTAAGTCGCTTTGGATAAAAGCGTCTGCTAATCGACTAAATGTAAATGTTAGACAAAATGTCTCCAAATACATATTTATTATTTATTTATTTTTTATTTATTTTATTAAATTTTTTATTAAATCAATTAATTAATTTATTATTATTTAAAATTATTTTATTTATTTATTTAATTTTTACAATTATATTATTTATTTATTTATTTATTTAATTTTTATTATTATTTTATTTATTTTATTTTTACAATTATTTTTTTATTTATTCATTTAATTTTTACATTTATTTATTTATTTATTTATTTATTTATTTATTTATTTATTTATTTATAATAAAAGGTTACCTTGGAGAAGCAAAAATAACCAATTATTCAATTGATCACCCATATCCTCTATACACAAAATTCTCTATTATCACACTTTTTTATAGCATGTTGATTGCACAACATTACTTTGGATTGCCAAATACATAAAACATTTTTATCTTATAAGTGCTAAGTTTTTCCAACATTTTAAGATTAACAGGAAAGTTGTATTCACACACACACAAAAAAAATCTTATTATAGAAAAGCAGTATTCATTTTATCCCACGCATAAATCGCTTCTGACTCAAAACTGTAGACGTGGAGTCAAAAATAAACAAACAAGCCTGACGCCATTGACCCAAATATGCATTCACACCACGATCAGTAGGGATAAATACATTTGCAGAAGGCATAATCTGATCGTGTTACAGCAAGCTGCTTTATTAGATCCCCTTTCCACCAACAGATGTGTGTTTGAGCTTTGAAATTTCAGCTCTGATGAGAGTCCAAGCTCTTCAAACACTGTAGTTTGGTTTCTACATGAAAAGCGTCTTGGCTTGCGGAGGTGATTCTGTTTGACTGACACTACCTCATGACTAAATGATTACAAAAGGCTGTTATGGTCATATTTCTGAGCCAGGGGAGGCCACAACCCTGCTGACTCAAAGAGCTAAACGGAGCCCAGGCCCATGTTTGAAAGAATTGCTCAGCATGTCCACACCTGGTACCAGTTACACAGAGCTCGAAAGCAACAGCGGTGCTTTCGTGTTTCGTTCCCTGTTGAATTATAATTGCTTCACTGTGGTTCAAGCCTCCTCTGACTATCGGATGGATGCTGGACAGGGAACTTATGTCTACAGTTTTTTGTACATGTTGGCCTTCTGTGCACTTTTAAAATGTGTCTGGACCACAAAATTTGCACAAACATTTTTGACAATAGCCAACAATACATTGTATGGCTCAGATTTACAGTGAGAATGAAGAATTATTAGCCTACTTTTGATTTGTTTTCTTTATTAAATATTTCATGATGTTTAACAGAGTAAGGAAATTTTCACAGTATGTCTGATAATATTTTTTCTTCTGAAGAAAGTCTTATTTGTTTTATTTCGGCTAGAAAAAAAGCAGTTTTTAATTTTTTAAAAGCCATTTTAAGGTCAGACTTATTAGCCCCTTTAAGCTATTTCTTTTTTCGATAGTCTACAGCAGTGTTTCCCAACCCTGTTCCTGAAGGTACACCAACAGTACACATTTTCAACCTCTTCCTCATCAAACACACCTGAATCAACTCATCAGAACATTAGAAAAGACTCCAAAATACTACCCTGAAGGTAATGGGTCAGATGAGGGAAACATCCAAAATATGTACTCTTGGTGTGCCTCCAGGAAGAGGGTTGGGAAACACTGGTCTACAGAACAAACCATTGTTATTTAATGACTTGCCTAATTAGTCTGTAAATGTCACTTAAGCTGTATAGAAGTGTCTTGAAAAATATCTATTAAGATAATATTTACTGTCATCATGGCAAAGATAAAGTAAATCAGTTATTAGAAATGAGTTATTAAAACTATTATGTTTAGAAATGGGTTAAAAAAAAATTATCTCCATTAAATAGAAATTGGGGAAAAAATAAAAAGGTTGGCTAATATATTTATTTTATATATTTTATAATTATATTTTATAATTTATAAAATATATAAATTATTAATTTATAATTTATATTTTATAATTTAATATATAAATATATTATATTATTTATTTATTTATTATTATTATTTTTTATATTTATATATAATATATTTATATATATATATATATATATATATATATATATATATATATATATATATATATATATATATATATATATATATATATATATATATATATATATATATTTTGTACGCAAAAGATAATTGAGATCATTTTCCATTAAGAAATTTTGTAAATTTCCCTCTATAAATGTTTAAAGTTTGATTAGTAAAATGCATTGCTAAGAACTTACCTGTTTTTTTTTTTTGTTTTTTTGGTGCTATTTCCATAAGTAAAGTGTACATTTTCAAATCTTTTTGTACAAAACTTTAAACTGATCACACTTTTAACGCCACTAACCATTATTTCAAATTTGATGTCTTGATTTCATTGTATTTGCACATATTTTCATTCGACTTAATCATTGTTTCAGAGCACAAGATCATTGTGATTATATATTGTAAACATTTGCTTTAATCACTTAAACAAAACAGCGAGAGTACTTTTAACATTCAGTTTATTCACTAGCAAAAAATGCAAGATACAGATTTCAAATCACTATTTGTGCTGAATTAATGTTACTGTGCTGTAAAACTGTATACACAGCCATCACAGCAATCTGACAAAGGCTACACAATTATTTATTATTATACATATAGTTCATTTACTTACATTTTAAAGCAACAGGTTAACTCCTTTTTTTAAATAAAATCAACAAATATACACTATAAAGAGTCTTTGGAAACAAAAACAATATTGTGAATGTAGACATAGCCTAAGTGTTTGAAGAACAGGTCAGAGAGCTCTGGCAGGAGGCTGGAAGAAGAAGGATCTTGGCAGTGTAGTGATTTGCCCCTAGCAGCTGTACATGGTGTGTCAAGCCCACTGTCACCTTCACATCTCCTGTGCCTGATGTGCTGGGACTGTGAGACGTGGCACGGCTCTCAGGCCACGCTCAGGGAGTTCAGCGTATGCTGTGACAGGTAGCATGTGCTCTCTGTCACGTTTGTCCCTCTAGAAAGGAAAGACAGACAAGATAAATGTTTGCCATGAATATCAAGAAGTTCTTTTGTTCGTCTGACATTGCTTTGTTGCTTTTAACCTGTACTCTATTGTACCACCGCTGAATGGTTATTTAGGTTTAGCATCACAAGAAGAATATACATGAGCCGTGAAAGCAAATGTATGCTCCATTTTCTTTTATACTCGACAAAGTAAACAAGCATGTGCTCAAAGTCACAGAGATGTATTCATATTACCATAGATGAAATATTCTTTGCATTGACATCATGTTGTATATCATATCAAACTATATCGATTTATATAAGCTTCTACAATTTACATTCTTGCAAAGATGACATACTTTTTTTTTCACAATGCTGCCATGTGACAAAACATGTTGGCAGTTATGTTTGAATTAAACCATACATCAAATGGCAGTTGAGTGTGTTCTAGATATAGGTTGCAGTGTTTCCTCTAGAATTTTTTCCAGCTGTGGCGGCAGACTCTGTTGGGCCTTTTACACCGATCTACGAACTACCTGCGCCGTTATTTCATTGACAAATGTCGTGAGCGCAGTATTACAAGTCAAGATCGCATTCATATAATACGAGCATGTAAATCTCTGTGCTCGAGCGCCAATTTTCTTTGTTCGTGCTCAACTTATTGCGCACCCTCAAATATACGCTGCTCAAGTGCAGATTTTCATGTGTGCCCTGAAATGAACGCTGCTGAAGTGCTATTTAGTGCGTATAGTAACGAGTATGTCTCCAACATTTATTAGATTTGCTAGGAATATTTATGTCTCCAATATCTATGTCTCCAAAATACCTACAGTAAGAATGTCTAAGGACCTACAGTCCTGAAGTAAAGTGAAATGGTTATAAATTCCAGCAAGATAAAGTCATTGTAAGCAGAACCATAGACCTTTAACTATTAAAAACAGTACAATTATGGAAACTGTGTTCGTCATTACTGAAAGCTACATCGTGTTAGCTGGCCTCACGCATCACGCACTTGTCAGTCAGTCAGCATGTCATCTTAAAGGGTTGAACAAATACCGCACAGCACTACTACGATTGCAGAAAAGTTTGCGATGTTATAATTCACTTACCTTTTAATACGTTTTGGTGTGATTATAACCCGCTATAAAAAACAGCTGAATGTTTTGAATGAGAAGCTGTAATGTAGCCGTGGCGGGATGAATTTTGGTGTGGCGCCCTGCCATAAAAGAATGAATGTAGCTGAAACCATGGATTGTTTTCAAATGAAAGTGGCATAAAGTGGTTCTTCTACAAAGGAATCTCTATCAGAACATCAAAATGTTTCTATTTGACATTGTTTATAATTGTTTCAATCGGCCAAAACAAGAAATGCCGAACTGCTTTTATAGACTTTCAAAAGTTTTAGCTCATAACTTCATAATGTATAACTTTTTATATATTTTTGTATAAAACTTTCTACATGGAATAGTAATACTCATAGTAATGCTCAAAGTGTCTTCTTTCCAATGATACTTAATTTGTGTTTGTAGCTCACTTTGGTCAAGAACTATTACTATTTAAAGTTACATATGTGTAAATCCCCAAAAGTGAGTGCTGGATTTTCTCCAGAAGAACAATTATTATAGGAAATACTCTGAAAATTCCCTTAATCCCTTAAATATCACTTGAGAAATATATTTTTAAATAATGAACATTGCAAAGGAGGGCTAATAATTTTGCCCTCAACTGTATATTCTTCACCATCATATATGCGGGTCGCAGGGGCAGCAGTCTTAGGTGAGAACTTTCAATTCAATTCAATTCACCTTTATTTGTATAGCGCTTATACAATGTAGATTGTGTCAAAGCAGCTTCACATAAAAGGTCATAGTAAATTGGAACAGTGTAGTTCAGTTTTTAGTGTTTAAATTCAGTTCCAGACTTCCAGACTTCCCTCTCCTCAGACACTTCCTCCAGCTCCTCCGAGGGGATCCTGAGGTATTTCCTGGCCAGCCGAGAGACATAGTCCCTCCAGCGTGTCCTGGGTGTTCCCCGAGGCATCCTCCTGGTGGGACTTGCCTGGAACACCTCCCTAGGTAGGCATCCAGGAGGCATCCGAAACAGTTGCCTGAGCCATCTCAGCTGACTTCTCTCGATGTGGAGGAGCAGCGGCTCTACTCTGAGCTCCTCCCAGGTGACAGAGCTCCTCACCCTATCTATAAGGGTGCACCCTGTGAAGGAAACTCATTTCGGCTGCTTGTATCCGAGATCTTGTCCTTTCGGTCATGGCCCAAAGCTCATGACCACAGGTGAGAGTAGGAACGTAGATTCACCGGTAAATCGAGAGGTTTGCCTTTCTGCTCAGCTCCTTCTTTACCACAACGGACCGGTACATCGACTGCATTATTGTTGCTGCTGCACCGATCCGCCTGTCAATCTCACGTTCCATCTTTCCCCTTACTCATGAACAAAACCCAAAGATACTTGACCTCCTCCACCTGGGGTAAGGACATTCCTCCAACCTGGAGATGGCGAACCACCTTTTTCCGGTGGAACACCATGGCCTCGGATTTGGAGGTGCTGATTCTCATCCCAGCTGCATCACACTTGGCAGCAAACTGCACCAGTGCATGCTGAAGGTCCATGTTCGATGAAGCCAACATAACAATATCGCCTGCGAATAGCAGAGATGAAATCCTATGGTCCCCGAACAGGTCCTCCTCCAGCCCAAGGCTGCACTTTGAAACTCTGTCCATAAAAAATTATCCGTCTTATGTCAAAAGAAAAAACAAGATTATTTTGCTTAAGGAAAAACTCTATTTCTATTTCTAAACTATTTCTTAAAACGACAATATGTTTTGCTTGCCTATAAAATGCTTCTTGATAAAATAATTTGTAGATATTTGGACTAGAAACAAGACACAAAAATCTAAGTTAGAAAAGCTTTTTTTTTCAGTGTGTCTGTACCAGTTTTGACCTTTACTTGCTTGATGATTTTCTTAAAAACTGCGCTTGGATCCTCAACTTTGTTGTACCCCGACTCATTACACCACCATAGAGGCAGCTTTAGCATTATCCATTACATGTGTTATGGCTAATGGTTGGAAGCCAAAATTAGAAAAACCCTCTCGTACTAGGTTGACATCAGTATCAGTTTGTTTGATTCAGCATGTAGAAATGTTGTTGGACCATTGGGTAGGAGATCACTACTGTATGTTTAGATTTTCAGTTTAGTTAATAAGTATTAAAGTGGTAAAAGCAAGCAAAGACAACACAAACTGAAGCCTGTTAAAGTGTGATGCCATTACACCAGAGCATTAAAATATGCAGATATTTTCATAACAACATGAGCCATCTGGTATGAAGAAAGTGAACATAATTGATATTCAAAATATCAAGCCTGTAGTCCTTTTGCTGTGTTTAAGAAAAAAAATACTTTTTAGACTAAAATAAGTGTCTGTGTGTGTGTGTGTGTGTGCTATTTATTTGAATTTAACACTGACATGCATGTGCAGGACAACACGGTTTTCTCAAAGTTGTGCTTTTGTAGTTTATGCTGCGATGATAATGGTATTGTTTTACAAATTTGTCTTTTGAGCCCTTTCAAAATGTTTACCTTTTCAGGCCTTTAAAATGCCTTTCTTGCAGGACAGCATATTTTTCGAGCGTAAAGAAAACACATTAGCCATATCTTACATCTTTATCATTTTCATGGCCAGTGAGATTTGTGCTGTATGATTGATGCATAATTAGATTCATTCACTGCTCAATAGTTTACATTTAGAGCGATGTAATGTAGAAACTATAAAATTGTACCAATAAATATATGATGGTGAAGAATATACAGTCGAGGGCAAAATTATTAGCCCTCCTTTGCAATGTTCATTATTTTTAAAATATTTCTCAAGTGATATTTAAGGGATTAAGGGAATTTTCACAGTATTTCCTATAATAATTGTTCTTCTGGAGAAAAGCCAGCACTCATTTTTGTGGATTTACACCTATCTAACTTTAAATAGTAATAGTTCTTGACCACAGTGAGCTACAAACACAAATTACTATGGTCCATGTAGAAAGTTTAATGCAAAAATATATAAAAAGTTAGACATTATGAAGTAATGAGAAAATAAGTACTGCGTTCAGTATTTGCTTTTCCATATACAAACACATGAAATCTATCATGTAATAACCTACAAAAACATACCTTAAAAGCCAAATGTCTCAAGAGTTTATGATTTAAATTTGATGAAGATAGCATGCAAAATAAGATTTCTGTAAAAGGTTTTCCAAGGCTATATTGGTATCCTTCTCTCCCTCATCGTCAGAGGCATTTTCTCAAAAATGACCTTCCCAAACTAAAACAGTCACAGTTGCTGAATCAGTTGGTCTACATTCACAGTTCATGTATCTTTGGAACAAAGACACTTTGGGTTTTAATATTCATCATCTAAAGTTTATAATGCTCAAAATGAACAAAACTAAACATTTTATTATTTCATAAACAAATATATAAAATTAGTCCTGGAGCAACACAGAAAATTAATAGGTCATAAGCCACACATCTCCTGAGTATATGTTTTGAATTCGATGGTGAAATCATGTCAATCAGTCAAGAGCACTCTGAAGCAGGTTTTCATTCAGGATGTCTCTGTACATTGCTGCATTCATCTTTCCCTCTATTCTGTCAGTTCCTGCTGCTCAAAAACATCCACACAGCATGATGCTGCCACCACCATGCTTCACTGTATGATTCACTGTAGGGATGGTATTAGCCTGGTGATGAGCAGTGCCTGGTTTTCTCCAAACGTAACGCCTGGCATTCACTCCAAAGAGTTCAATTTTAGTCTCATCAGACCAGAGAATTTTGTTTCTTATGGTCTGAGAGTCCTTCATATGTCTTTTGATATATTCCAGGCGGGGAGTGGCTTCCGTCTGGCCACTCTTCCATACAGGCCTGATTGGTGGATTGCTGCACAGATGGTTGTCCTTCTGTAAGGTTCTCCTCTCTCCACAGACGAATGCTGGAGCTCAGACAGAGTGACCATCGGGTTACTGATCACCTCCCTGACTAAGGCCCTTCTCCCCGATCACTCAGCTTAGATGGCCGGCCAGCTATAGGAAGTGTCCTGGTGGTTCCAAACATTTTCCACTTATGCATGATGGAGGCCACTATGCTCATTAGAACTTTCAGAGCAGCAGAGGGTTTTCTGTAACCTTCCCCAGCCTTGTGCCTTGAGACAATCCTGTCTCGGAAGTCAACAGACAATTCCTTTATCTTCATTCTTGGTTTGTGCTTTGACATGCACTGTCAACCCTGGGACCTATATTTTTAGCCCTTTTAAGCAATATTTTTTTCAATTGGCTACAGAACAAAGCATTGTTATAGGATGACTTGCCTAGTTACCCTAATTAACATAGTTAAGTCTTTAAATTGCACTTTAATCTGAATACTAATATCTTGAAATATATCTAGTAAAATATGATGTACTGTCTGTCATCATGGTAAAAGTAAAATAAATCAGTTATTAGAAATTAGAATTAAAAAACCTATTATGTTTAGAAATTTCTTGGGGGAAAAAATCTCTCTGTAAAACTGAAATTGGGGGACAAAAATATAAAATAATTAAAATTTAACAGGAGGGCTAATAATTCTAACTACAACTATATATGTAATACAACATAAACGACATGCATACCAAAATC
>NC_079451.1:16152514-16251242 GCF_903798145.1 Danio aesculapii
TCAGGATTTCCATCAGTGAACGCTGTTGGGTACTTACTGTAGGTGAGGTGATCATAAAGATCTACAGATGAAACATTTGTGTGGATATAGAATCACAGACAATTAGAATAAACTTTAGTATGCATCTTGATCTTCTGGGTGCTCCGTGTGTACCGGTGAATTGGGTAAGCTAAATTGTCCGTAGTGTATGTGTGGAATGAGTGTGGATGGATGTTTGGATGTATGGATGTTTCCCAGTGATGGGTTGCAGCTGGTAGGGTATCCGCTGTGTAAAACATATACTGGATGAGTCGGTGGTCCATTCCACTGTGGCGGCCTCAGATTAATAAAAAGAACTAAGACAAAAATAAAATGAATGAATTAATAAATGAATGCATCATGATATTTGAGGATCCAATGAGATAACAGGACAATAGCCCCTTTCACACAGTGATACTGGTAAATATCCGGAAAAATCCGGAAAAAAACGCTGTTCATACAGGCAAGGTCTGTATGTGTGAAAAGGACTAATGTCATTCAGGGTCAAGGACAGTTAAATTAATTTAATATGCTATGTAGGCACAACATCTAAGATTTTTTTCATTCAAATATATTTAAAAATTAGTAGAACTGTGTTTTGGTGACTTTTGTATTTACATGATCCCAAATGTTTCAAAGAATGTTTAAAATGAATTTCTGGTTTGGTTTTATAGAAAATAAATTGAATATATATGAATAAAAATATATTATAGATGCTTTAAAGCAGGGATGTCAAACTCAATTCCTGGAGGGCCGCAGCCCTGCACGGTTTAGTTCCAACCCTAATTAAACAGACCTGATCAAACTAATTGAGTCCTTCAGGCTTGTTTGAAACTTACAGGTAAGTGTGTTGGAGCATGGCTGCAGCCCTCCAGGAATTGAATTTGACATCCCTGCTTTAAAGTGTTATGTGCTTTATTAGACTAAGGGGAAGCAATATAAAAGAAACTTTAAAATGAATTTAGTAAGGTAAAACATCATTGTTCCCCACGTGAGGACAACTGGAAGAACCAGAGGTGGTCGACTGTGGCAAAATAAAAGCTCGGCTGCTTTTGGGTCACATCACGATCATCTCTCATCAGTAATTACTTCATCGCTTTCAGAATTACTCTGCTTCATACTACCATGATAATTAAAGGTATACCTTAGCTCAAAAATGAACATAAATTCTGAAGGAGTCCAGTAGGATGTAATGAAGACAACAACTTTGATGATTCCAGACTTCCTCCAAATACGCCTTTTGCTGCGTCCCAATTGGCATACTTATACTACGTCCTAAAAGTATGTCCTTTTTTCATGAAGGAAAAATATATACTTTTGAGTGTGTAGCAGCAGAGTATCCAAGCTTTGGGACAAACTACTTCCTCGTTGACAGATCACTGTGTTGCTTAGTTATGAATCCTAACAATCATCAACACATCATCCACATTTCTGTCATATTTAATTTCCTACCCTATTAGAGAAGCAGCAGCAGGTTAATCTCCCATTTGCAAGTCTTTGATGTAGAGAAATCTCCTCAGGTCTTTAGATAATTATGCATTCAGACGTTAATGTCCAAACACGTCTTTATATAAGTACAGTATTGTTGTTTCACATGAAATATAACACAGAACACGCTATTTTTCCGGTTGGCTAGATATTAATAGAGATAGTAAACCATCCAGGAACCTTTGGCATACCCTTTTCAACATTCTACGATTTGGGACATACTAACTCTATTTTCAGATAGTATTTAATTCAATTCAATTCACCTTTACTTGTATAGTGCTTTTACAATGTAGATTGTGTCAAAGCAGCTTCACATGAAAGATCAAAAAAAAATTGAAACAGTGTCAGTTCAGTTTTCAGTGTTTAAGTTCAGTTCAGTTGAGCTCAGTTCAGTGTGGTTTAATATTCACAGCTGAGAATCCAAATACTGAAGAGCAAATCTATCGATGAGCAGCTCTATAGATCCCGAACCATGCAAGCCAGTGGCGACAGCGGTGAGGAAAAAACTTCACCAATTGGCGAAAGTGAAGGATTAAAAAACCTCGAGAGAAACCAGGCTCAGTTGGGCACGACCATTACTCCACTGGCCAAACGTCTTGTGCAGAGCTGCAGTCAAGGCGCCGGAGGCTGGAAGCTGGACCTCAGCGAAGACTCGTCTGTCCCTGGAGCGTCACAGGAATCAGTCTCATGCTCTCCATTCCTCCATCATCACCAACATTGTAGCTGTTTAGGAAACGGCCTGGTCCAGGATATGGAAACCTTGGGATCATCTCGTCCCTGGTCTTGGATCGGATCAGTGGCGCTGCTTAGTCTGAGGGCCTCGGGATGAGTATCCCGAGAATAATTAAAGAAAATAATTAGCGTAGCTGCTGTTCATAGTGTATATAAACGAGATGCAAAAACCTGTGTGGAGCACATGCATGTATCATACCGCTAAGTGATGCACTAAGTGTATGCTTTACTAAAGAGATACGTCTTTAATCTAGTTTTGAATTGGGAGAGTGTGTCTGAGCCTCGGACGTTATCAGGAAGGCTATTCCAGAGTTTAGGAGCCATAAATGAAAAGGCTCGACCTCCTTTACTCAACTTTGCCATTCTAGGTACTACTAGAAGCCCTGAGTTTTCAGATCTAAAGAGTGGGTTGGATTGTAGCGAGACAGAAGGTTGGTTAGATAAACAGGAGCTAGATTATTTAAAGCTTTTTAGGACGGATAGTATGCGAACTGGGACGCAGCATTTGTTTGTTGTGAATACATGCCTTCTTGTGGTGAAAATTTCTTGTTTTTCAGACTTTATTCAGGCAGTAAATGCTTAATCTACTTCAATTTAGGCAGAGATGGGAAGTAACAAAGTACAAATACTTTATTACTGTACTTAAGTAGATGTTTCTGGTATCAGTACTTTGCTCCACTATTAACTTTTCACTTTTACTCCTTACATTTTTACACAAATATCTGTACTTTCTACTGTCTACATTTTTAAATCGGGCTCGTTAATTTCTTTTTAATGTGTTTTGTGGCACGATCTATATTATTTCCTGTCATTGCGCATTTTAAACGCCTTTTTGATTCAGTTAATATATTCTTAGTCATTGCCTCTGCGCTGCATTGTGCAGCCTTTTCAATCTCCGATCGCACACCATAGGTTTGTTTATTTAAACTTACCATGAGAGTGGCTAACATGGATGAGACAGAGGGAGTTCGCGATGTAAACATGACTGATGTCATGTTTACTATCATGTTTATACCGGGTAACAAGATGCGTTTTGGTCGATCGGATCACATCATTCCTGTTCAAATCTGGCATTTAAATAGGGTTTAAGTCTTTTGTCCACTTCAGACCATGGTGAACTGTACTTCTCTGATCTCTAAATCTAATGCCGTGGAAAAAAACACCATCAATCATGTGCTTTTTAGTCAACGTTTGTACAGTTAAAACTAAAGCTATTAAATAACTATGAACAAGTTATGCAGTGAGGTTTATTTCCTTTGTTTCCAACGAGTTCACATTTCCTAGTACAGAATTTATACTGATTTATAGCTTTAACATGTATATTATATACACTGTTGTCTTTATTTAAATTTGTTAGATTGTTAGATAAATATTTTAGAACATTAAAACTATTTATACTGGCTCACTTATGAATATAAAATATGGTCACACTTTATTTTGATGGTCCGTTTGTTGAATTTAAGTTACATTGCATCTGCATGCCAACTAATTCTCATTAGATTATAAGTAGACTGTTAGGTTGGGGTTAAGGTTAGTGTAAGTTGACATGTACTTGCAAAGTTTCTTATAGTCAGTTAAATGTCTGTTGAAGGAGCAGTATCAACAGATATTAAACAGACAGTCTACTAATACTCAAATGGACCATCAAACTAAACTGTTACCTAATTTATCTTTTCAAAAAAGTTAGAAATGCAAGTTATTTTTTAATAGATGTATACATCATGTGTGTGTAGTTTCCCCCATGAAACTAAAACCGATAGTAGTAATGAATATTTTTTTACTTGAGTATTGTTTGAGGCCATACTTCTTTACTTTCACATGAGTACAAAAGTGTAGTCAGTACTTCAACTTTCCTTTTAAACATATCTGTACTTCGACTTGAGTAAAGGATGTGTGTACTTTTGCCATCTCTAAATTTAAGTTACCATTTTATTGACTAATTAACTTTTTTTTGTTCTGCAAGCAAAAAGCGTAGAGCAAAACTGTTGCAAAAGGATTGTCATAAAAAAAGAATAGGCACAGACCATGTGAAATACAGATGTACTCTAACAAGTGCACGGCACACTCATTAAAAAGCCAAAAACATGCTTTTAGGTGTTCTTGCAGTACGACTTGACAAAGTCTCAGAAGCACAGTCACCAGAAGGAAACTTTGAATCACAAATGTAAGACATGTACAGCTTTAGCTTTATTCTTGATGGACAAATTGTTTCATTTCCCAACTAAGTCATCTCAGTTCTTCGGCGTCTCCAATTCTCTAAAGGGTGCGATAAAAGGCTTGACTCAATTATTTCACTGAGGGTAGGGTTTGGCGATGGTCTGCGGACCATCACTGAGTTTTATAAGGATGATAAAAGTCTGGCACTTGGTGAAGCCGGATTTTTTACAAAGGTCACTCTTAATGGATGTGTTTCCACAGATTTGAGAGAGCACATTTCAACATTTATGAGATCTCTCTTTGATGCGAGGCCCATGTTTGGGTACATAAGGAAGTCGAGATGAAAAGATTCCTCTGCTCCACATCACCGTTTGTGACACATCACGGGCTCAAAAAGACATGATTTCAGCTCTCATTTGCAGACTCCATCATCATCATCCCCAACTTCTCTCCTCTTCTCCTGACAAATTCCTCAGAGCCACAAAGAGGGAGGGAAATATATTGCAGTTTATGAGTCTCTCTAATGTACTTCAACTTTAGGAGAAATTCTCATTGTCTCTCCAGAGCTCTGTAATTTGTCACAACTGTCAAGACAATAAGACAAGCACAGAGAGCATAGATTTCTGTTTAAGTTCTCCCTTCAATAATGCAATAGATTTCCAAGACTCTGTGCTTTTTCTTCTTTTCTCCTCCACTTCCCACAGGAAGAACAAACAGTAGCCGTGTGGAATAACAGATATAGAGGCTTACATCCTTCAGAGGAATTCATCATGTGATCCTGGCAACTGTAGATAAGTGAGGTGTCTGTTTTACCTCCTGATTTCAACATTAAATTGGCCGCTCACTTTCTTGGTATAATTGTGTGTGGTTTTCCAGAGCAGACTGTGTTTGATTAATTGATTGATTTACTTTTTTTGATGTTCCGCTTTTTCATTTCTTCTTCTTTTTGCTCTTTCATCCTCTTCTTTTTCTTTATTCTCCCATTCCCAATCTCAAGGTTTATGCCATATCTAATGAATGGTGTACAGGGGTGGATTTAGTGATTTTGGGGCCCTAAGCAATTCCAGCCGTGGGGCCCAAAAGTTCTAAAATAAATCTTTTGTACATTTTTTATTATTATTATTTAGCTGTTTTTCTTATATCATTCAATCTCCTTTACTTCATTTTATCTTGCAAAATAATACCAACAACTAGAGCTGTGGGTCTTTCCACTGCTTCTTCATCTTCTCCTCTGCTTTCTCTTCATTCTCTTTTTTCAACTTGTTATTCATCTTCTTCTTTATTCTCATCTTCCTCCACCTGTTCTTCTTTCTCTTCTTCCTCTCCTTGCTCATTCTCCGTTTCCACTTCCCCCTCTCCCAATCCTCACCCCTTCTGTTCTTCTGCTTCCTCTACATCAGGGGTCACCAAACTTGTTCCTGGAGGGCCGGTGTCCTGCAGATTTTAGCTCCAACCCTAATCAAACACACCTGAACAAGCTAATCAAGGTCTTACTAGGTATACTTGAAACATCCAGGCAGGTGTGTTGAGGCAAGCTGGAGCTAAACCCTGCAGGGACACCGGCCCTCCAGGACCGAGATTGGTGACCCCTGCTCTACATTATCTTTCTCCTCCTTTTTCTTAATTCTCTTCATATTCTTTCTCGCATTTCCTATTTTTCTTTACCTGCCTATTTTGCTTCTTCAATTTTTTCAACTTCTTCTGCTTTCTCTTCTTTTTCTTTCTCCTCTTTTTTGTCCTTCAATCGCATCTTTCCCCATTGCTTCTTCCTCCTCTCCTATTTATTAATTTCCTCTTTCTTTCGACTCTTCTTGTAGCTCTTCAATTTCATCTAATCATCTGTTATTCCACTACTCTTAATATTTTGTAAATATAAAGTTAAAAAAAATAAATGTATTACATATATTAAAATCAATTGTTAGCAGCTAATTGAGTTTAAAAGACATCATTTCTTTAACCGTATACACCATTCATTAGATATGGTATAAACATTGCACCCCCAACCTTCTTTTATAAGTCTTACTATGCATTTTTTAATCACAGCCTAACACGTGTAACATAAAATGTAATTTTCGTAAGTACAAAGAGTTTCATGTCATGACATAATTATGTGTTTAAAAACAACTGTTTACAATTACACGTTTCGTAATTGTGCCTCGTACTCATAAGATGCATTAAGCAGCCGTTCAGAATTGGCCTTAAATTAATGAACACATAAATGCGGAGGTGAATAATTAAATGAAAGAAAGAGGCCTCCACGTGTGAGAGCGCTGCCTTGAGATTAGCATTCACATTTGTTTACGCCTAAGATTCCGACAGTTAGCCACTCATCATCGTGGTGATTAAGAAACCAGTCATGTGCAACGGAAATACCTTTTGCCTTACCGAGCTTGTATTTATTTATATATCCCTCTTAAAGATGCATAATTCCAAATTGAATAATGCATATCCGGCTATGATGAATTAATGAAACCCCTTTCATTAAGCAATGAATTATGTATGATAAACAGTTACCTCTTAATGAAAACAAACAACAAGTGGGCAGGTTAAGTGGCAAGCGATTGGCCACCGGTTAGTGTGTTCCGTGCGATGGCTGAGCAGGACCCTGCTTAAATGCACATTACTCTTCACAGACAGGTGGGAATACATTTTTCCATGCATGAATTGCCCCTGATTAAAGCCAGTCAGCATGAGGGAGATGCCGCTGCTTTGTTTTAATAGCCAACATAGAGTGCCAGCTAAGTATTCACATGGACGCATTATATTGCTAAATTAGATTTTATAAATGGATGCATGTTGTGAAATTATTGCAGCGTTATCATTTTATTGTAATGTTGTATTTAATTTAGAAATATGGGTTCATTATTTTTTAAAATATTTATTTATTAGCTTAATTACTTGCATCTGTCCATGCATCCTGTCTGTCCATCTGGACTCCAGTGGTTTCTTACCTGTATTTGTAATATATCTTCAATAAATCCATTCTTTAGTTCTTCCATCGGTCTGTGTGTCTGTACATACTTTAATGCTTCTGTCTGTTAATACTTCAGTATGTCCATCCATGCTTCAGTACATACTTCTAGAAACACCAAAAGGTACATTTTGGATGTCTCCTACATGTCTCTACTAGTGAGTTGATGAGTTAGGAAAGGTATTTGATTGAAGAGTTGGAAGTTGGTATCACTTTTATTTGATGATCTTTTCTGAACATTTTGTTGCTTATAAGTTGTATTGGAACTACAAGACAACTAATTATCATTAGAGTGTTAGCAAACTCTAATAAAGCTCTACATTTAAAATTAAATTTTTACATTTTACCACGTCATATAAAAACATAAACATTACTTTGAGGATGTTTTTTACTTGCAGTTTTTCCCAATCTGTTTATAAAGCAGCACTGGATGACAGAAAAGAAGGTAGTTTCTGGCTTCACTCACCCAAAAAAATTCGGTTGGCTCAAATTGATTAATATAATCGTATCCAAATACTTTATAAATAATATTATAAACCTCCTCCGGTGTTTGTTGTTCTTAGAAAGTATCTAAAATCTTTTTTTCATATAGGCCTTTGTAAAATGAAAGTTTAAAATGGCTTGAAACGGTTTCTTTATGTATTGTATAAACCAACATTGTTATAGCTTTTGTTTGTTTTATATTGGTTTATTTATTTAATGTGATTTTATTATATCCGATATTTGTAATTCTTTAAATGATTTCAATAGCTTGAGCTATTTTATCTAGATTTGACACTATTGTTTTGAGCCGAGCCTTAAAAAAGTGGACATGAAATTTGTAAGATTTATGCCTTTCTGTTGTATTCATATTTTGTATTATCTCCGAAAGAAAGAAAGAAACCCAGCCACTCGCGGCATCAACAGAGCTGTCAAGCGAGCGCTCTTTTGCCCGGTCTCTCTCACACACATAAAGGCATCTAAACATGCATGTATCATGCACAGACACACTTTTTAAACTTGAACTAACTCTCGACAACCTTTACTGGCTGCTGTGTCTTTAATATGGTTATAATATTATTATGCGTTATTGAAACAACAAGGAGGACGCAGCAAAGATATATCACTTATAAATTAAAACTTTATTATTTTTTTGCAACAGCCTTACATTTAAAAGGGAAACATAAGGGCGATCATAAGCAAAAAGACTCCTAGCCTATAAGGTGTTTTATGGAATAGTCTATCTTAAATGGACCAGCTATATGTTTTTATTTCCTTTACTTTTTTTTTTTTTTGCCGCATATACTCGTGTGTGATTGGAAAACTAGTGTTATGGTGACACGCCATCTTTACTAGACTCAGGCAAAGTCCACAGCTGGCCCTATCTGGCCCAAGGTATTCTGCGGGCCGAAAAATGCCAGCCGCCGGCCCAGAGGAAGCCCTAGTTTGGTCTAATCGGGCCCTGGAAGCGACAGTGCAAACGCGACTGGCCCTGGCTCGCCCTGGCATCGCTCGCTTTAGATGCGATAGTGGAAAATTTGTGCAGCCCGGTACCAGTTACAGACCATGGGATGGGGATCATTGTACTACAGTACATTCATCTGTCTGTTCTTATTTCAGCACTGTCTTCTGTCCATCTGTACTTCAGTAGTTTCTTTCGTACATTAGCACTTCAGTATGTCCTTCTGTCTGTACTGCTTCTATCATCTGTTTTTCAGTACTTGTTTTCAGTCATACTGTACATTATCCAGTACTTCCATGCATCCATACGTCAGTACTTCCTTTATGTCGGTGGTAATTTCAGTCATTACATACAGTACATACTTCTTTTAGTACTTTTGTTCAGTACTACTTCAATCTGTCTGTACTTCTGCAATGCCATAACATATAAAGATTATAAACATGCCTCAAGCCAATGCAGTTCATAAGATGTTTAAGTGTTTAAGTTGTGTAAATCTGTCATTATCAGCAGTATCAGAACTACTTGCATGTCCATTTTTTTTCAGACCGACATCAAATTGTGACTGATCTTATTATAGAGAGCTGGTGTTCTCATTATCTATTCATCTCTATTTCAAATTAAATGCAGGAGGGGGAAAAAAATCACATGAATTTCGGTGGTCTGCGGCGGGGAGTGAAATGAACTGTGCTTGAGATTGTGAATGCGTGTCATGTCGATTCACACACACATCACTCAGACTGGCTCTGGCAGTGGCCTGTCTTGCTCTTATTTGTTATGTGAGTGCCCCTGTGCTGCCGCCTTCGAGTCTAATGAGCCTTTGATTGACAGCTGCTGTCTCTAAGCTCAGTGGGGCTCCTCCACTCACAACATCCTGTTGGCGTCTTCGCTTTTCCTTCCTCGCATCCACCTCCAACCAACACCCCCCTCAAGAGCCCCGTACCGATCAACCTAAACCTCGCTTTAAGCAGGAGATGCTGTTCTGACTTGTTTCAGTTGCCCCATCCCTCTCAGTGTGGTGAATAGTAAAACTATTGTCTTCTAACCTTCCTCTTCCAGCCTGAGAAATAATGAGGTGACGATCTGTCCCTCTCTCCCTCCCTTACCTTCCTGTTTTCTGTGCATCAGCAACTCTCTGCACCTTGTTTTTTTTTTTTCAGCGAAAGTATATTAGATGAGGCTGAAGTCCTTTAAAGGTTATTTTATAATAGATGGGGCTTGCTAATTCAACCTTCTTTATCTTCTAGCCTTAGATGGTGTCTAGGACAGCATCTGATTTCAATAGTCATACGTATTCACTTTTGTTTGTATGGTAACAAATATCCTTGTTGGGCCACATAAATCACGATGTACTGTACTTTGACTTGAACTGAGAAGGTTTGTCTGCCAACTGGTGTTTATTTTCCCAAACATCCCTCTTAAACTTTGGACTGTTTTTAGAAGGAAGTGTATCCGAAGGAAAACTGATGTGCTGTTAGATGGAGGAGAAAGTTTTCTGTGCGAGGGATGTTCAGAATTGCAAAGTCAGCATTTGATGTGGCTCAAAAGACTGAGCGATACGTACTTGATCAATTTTTAATATATTCCTTAGGAAGATCCAGAGGCCTGATGGGAAATAAACAACGGTTTATGTGGACGGCAGAACCTGCCTGCTACAGGCAGAGGAAGTGCAGCATTGAAACAACAGACTTTCAGAAACCCAAAACTCCAGTAAAGTATCATCCTAGGAGGCTCACTGACCTGCACTGGGATGAGCTTTTGAGTTTGACTACATATGAGATATTTTGTAACTGGGGTATCTGTGTGTATTTTGGTCAAATTGGTGAACATTTGTAATCACATTTGCTTGGATCTATCCATTTGTCCGTCCATTGTTCTGTAATGCCATCCATTCATTCGTTATTCTTTATTAAATGCATCCATTAGTCTGTCCCTCTGTAACTCCATCCGTAATTCCATCCATTATTCTGTAATTCCATCCATCCATCCATCCATCCATCCATCCATCCATCCATCCATCCATCCATCCATCCATCCATCCATCCATCCATCCATCCATCCATCCATCCATAATTCCATCCATCCATCCGTCCGTCCGTCCGTGCATCCATCTGTCCGTATATCCATCCATGCGTCTGTCCATCAATCCATCCATCTATCTATCTATCTATCTATCTATCTATCTATCTATCTATCTATCTATCTATCTATCTATCTATCTATCTATCTATCTATCTATCTATCTATCTATCTATCTATCTATCTATCTATCTATCTATCTATCTATCTATCTATCTATAATTTCATCTGTAATTCCATCCATCCATCTGTCCGTCCGTGCCTCCATCTGTCCGTAATTTCATCCATCCATCTGTCTGTATATCCATCCATGCATCTGTCCATCCGTCCATCCATCTATCTATCCATCTATAATTCCATCTGTAATTCCATCTACAATTCGATCCTTCCATCCATAATTCCATCCATCCATCCCTAATTTCATCCATCCGTAATTCCATCCTTCCATCCATCCATAATTCCATCCATCCATCTGTAATTCCATCTGTCCGTCCATCCATCCATTCATCTATCTCTCTGTAATTCCATCCATCCATCTATTCTGTAATTCCATCCATCCATCATTCTGTAATTCCATTTATCCATCCATCCATGCACCCATTATTCTGTATTTCCATCTTTTCATCTGTCCATCTTCCACTACGGAATTATATCAAAACATCATATATGTTAATTCAAATTATTATTTATCAACAAACACACAATGGCTTAAAAATTGCTTGCATCGTTTCAGCTTTTATTTATATGGCTTTATTTATTTATTATTTATCGATTGTCCAGCTTGTTTTTTTTTTTGAGTGCTGACCACCACTGTTGAACAATCCCAGAAAATGTCAGAATAAAGCGAACCCTGCAGTTACACTTTGAAAGGGCTGTAAAAGGAACCACTAACCTTTTGTGTGCTGTGAATTCTCACACTCTCAACCCCTACTGAACAAAAACAACAAACAACTTTGACCATTCTTCTTGTCTGTGTTTCAAAATGAAATCAAATATATTTTAACTACATATATTAAAAAAAAAAAACAAATCAATGGACTGCACTGTATTTTTATGGGCACTTCATCCAACCCTCTTTGCATTTTCGTTCTTTTTATATGTCCTGCTACAAAGCAAAGTGACAAACTTCTTTAGATGATTCAGAAAACTTGAAGAGTTAATTGCAACACAGGCTCATTGTGAAAACGTAGCCCTGCGGACATTTCTGGAGACAGAGAATTACGTACTTTTCTCGCTTACCAGCTAACCGACCGCTTACCTCCGTATGGACGGCATTCCGGCTGCAACCAGTTTGTCCCGTTAGTGCGCCATGTACGTTGGCGGATTTGTCATGCAGAGAGGAGTTGACCACGAAGACGGGGGTTCGAGTCTGGTGAAGAGCGGTTTCCAGGAAGCAGGTAAGACAAAAATAGAATCCAAAATATAAAAAACAGGTGAATAGCAGGGTGAGAACGTGGTAAAAAAAATCTGAAGAGGGCTTTTATTTTTTTTTTGGATTGCTTTTAAAACGTGTTGGTTGGGTTTAGGGAAGTGGGTGGATGGGTCAGTCGATAAAATTGGTTGGGTTTAGGGAAGGGGAAGAAGGTGGAGTCAGCCAATCGTTCGCTCAGTCAGTCAAAGTGTCAAAAAGTGAGTCGACAGCGGTCTCTGGTGGGTTTACGCGAGAACAGCAGGCGCGAATTGCACTCGCAAGGGAAATTTGAGATGTCAAAAAGCGTACACAGCAACCTCTGGCGCATTCGTGAAAACAAAAACTGTAGAAAAACATGCCGTCGGGACGTATTTCGCGGTCTCCAGAAGCGTCCGTGGAGGTACGTTTTCAGAATGAGCCTGGGTTGGTTAATTGATGCACAAAGTAAACTCTTTTCCCCAATTGTAATCAAGTATTTTACGGAACCCAGTTAAAAGAGTGATTTGCAATTGAAGAAAAAGAGACAGCACACTTACAAAAACTCATTTCTTAACGGGTATTTCATTCAACATATCAACATCACCCAATGTTTAATGATGTAGTTCTGTATTAGTACTCTAATTTACTCTAGTTAAACTTCTCACCTTTGATTCTACTCATACACATTTTTGCAAAGCTGGCTTTTAATGTAATAGAGTGAATGTTGCTCTTTACTACCCACTTCTCCCTACTACCCACATTAAGAAAAAGAAAATGTTTTTAATGCTGCTTTTTTTAAGCTTGACAGTCCCTGGTCCTCATCCAAATCTGCTGAATGGGAGAGAGAGAAAAAAAGCTCATATCCCTGTCAGTGTGGCTGATATTTAATTAAAGCTTTAGTTCAGCCAAAAGAGAGAATTCTGTCATCAGTTACTCACCCATACAACTTTTGTTTGTCTTGAAAAGAAAGGAGAAATTTTTAAATAAAACCTTCATCTCTTTGGATAGTCCATTCTACCAAAATGTTGACACTTCAATAAGGTTAATGAAAGCATTTTAAACACAGATTCAAGTTGTTTAATCTAAGTGTTTATACTATGAACAAAAAACATTTTACTATATATTTTATACATATAAACAAATATATAAATAAATGCACATATATGGAGCTCATTATATATGAAAAAAGACATGCCTTTATTTGGTGTGCAAGAACTGGTAAAGTTTGTTTTCTTGTGTCACTGAAGCATTTCTGAGCTTCTGAAAGTATCAGTGTCAAACAACGACATTTTAGATTTTTAAGAACCATGAACCATGGTTATGCCTATGGCCACTGTACTGTGAGGCTTAGGGATGAATACATTCACAGTACCGTTACACCCCAAACAAACAAATAAATAAACATATGGCAACACTTTCTATGAAGCTCATGCTTATAATGAATTATAGCTCTGTTTATAATTATGTATAATCAATAATAACAATTCTTTAAATGTATATCAAAAGACACAACAGATTTTTTACTATTTGTTATAGCTATTTATAACTGTGTTATTAATACTTACTAGTGATCAATTTCATTTAATTCACATTCAAAACAAATTGCACTTAATTTATGAATATTAATTAGTCATTATTGTATTTATGAAGATGCAGTTTGCAATGTTAAAACATTATGATATAGTTTATATGATATAACAAAGGCTTGTTGATAAGAGACCTAAATCTTATAAATACTTATTGTGAGTAATACTCATCATGCAGATTCTAAATGCATCATTGTTGACTTTAAGTAAAGTGAAAACAGGATGCACTTTTTCTAAATGAAGAGGATTTGGTCATTAGGCTAATTGTGCTCATGATGTGTTTATAAATGGTTTATTGCTAATTTAACCAATCTTCCAACTCATATCTCTAAGCCTAACCATTTATATAAAAAAGTACAGAATAAAGAAAAATATACAGACTTCTTATGAGTGATTAGGAATATCAGTTATAAACTGCATTTAAATAGTATTATAAATCTGTATCTACATTGGCATTACATTTATAATAGTATTAATAACACTATTATAAATGTCATTATAATACAGTAGGTTTGCTGTGTCTTTGAGGATACATTTATGGAATTGTTATGACTGATTATAAATAATTATAAACAGAGTCGTAATTCATTACAAGTGTGAGCTTTATATAAAGTGTTACCATTTTTTTAAAAGATGAACCAAAATCCTAATAACAATAATGTTAATGTAATGTAATATGTATTTATTTAGCACATTTATCGGGTATGGCCATACACCCAAAGCGCTTAACAATCACGAGGGTGAGGTGTGAGGGGTTTTAATGACCAAAGAGAGTCAGAACCTCGGTTTAACATCTCATCCAAAAGACAGCCCTCACTGACAGTATAGTGTCCCCTTCTCTATACTGGGGCATTAGGACTCACACACAGGCCTCTGCTGGCCTCACTAACGCCACTTCCAACAGCAACCTAGTTTTCCCATGTGGTCTCTTATCCAGGTACTGACCAAGCTCAGTTCTGCTTAACTTCAGTGTCATGGACTGGATGCTGGACAGAATGCTAATTTGCTCGTACTAGTAGTGGACTGGCCCTTTATTTATTTATTTTTTAAAATTGCTTATGAAGTAATAATAAATACAATAATTCAATCATGTAGAATTTATGGACATTGTTCCTCATCCCAAATTAAAATTAAGTCAAAATGGCAAAAACAGTCAAAAAGTCAAAAAAGTCAAAACATAATCAGAAGTAGGCCTATGTGAACCCTCTCCAAATAAAGAGATTTACCTATTCCTGTGTTCCCAGTCAAGACAAATCTACTGTATTCAGTGAAATCCCAGAGAATTGCATTCTTTGATCATTGCTGCAACAGTTTGCTGGGCCTTTTTTTTTCAGCATAACAATATTTCCCTGTACAGAAATCCAAATCCAAAGGAAAATGGTTTACTGAGTCTGATATGGAACAAGTTGATTGGCCCTGCACACTGGACACTTCTGGCATGATTTTAACACAGAATATAAGCCAGATACCATCATATAACACAATAACCTAAATAATTGTAGCAAATCCAGCATCTTAGTAAGCCTTTCCCAAGAGCTGTGGAGTGTTGATTTTTGTGGTTTTGACTTTTACTCTATGTAAATCATACAAATAAAACATAAACATTGTATACATATTTTAAATCAAATTTTTCGAACCGTTCAAGCAAATTGGGTAGAATTGGAAATAAAATTAATTCAAATTTGGATTATCATGTTGCCTAGTTATGAACACTTTAAAATAATGTTTAAATATATGAGAGTTAATGGGTAAACTACCATATTATAAATATTAAATATACTTGAATATGTATTTTTTTTTTCTTTTTTTTTACTGTTTATTAGATATTTTAAAAAAATCCAGAAATATTTGCCTGTGTAAATTTCAGTTTTCAGAACATTTTTAATTTAGATTAGTTTGTTGTTAACTATGTTGTCAACACTATAATCTAAATAAAATCCTGAAAAGAAACACAAAATATTAGATAAACTTTAATTTAATTTAATTTAGTTTAATTTGACTTAATCTAATTTTTATTTATTTTTTGCTGAGTTTTAGTAAGGTTGAAGCTAATTAGGTGCAACTACAGTTTGAAATGTAGTGTCCAAAAATACATTTAACCAAGTGTTCACAACCTTTAGTGCTGATTTCAAATGATCAACAATGTAGTAATGTAGTAATAATAATTTTTTAAATCATAATACAATAAGCTTTTGACACTAAAAGCTTTTAAAATACTTTTTTAGGAACATTTTTAATTTGGAATATTTTGTTGTTAACTATGTTGTTAACATTATAATCTAAATAAAATCCTAAAAAGAAGCCCAAATTATTGGACAAACTTTACCTTAAGCTTTTATTTTATTTTATTTTATTTTATTTTATTTTATTTTATTTTATTTTATTTTATTTTATTTTATTTTATTTTATTTTATTTTATTTTATTTTATTTTATTTTATTTTTTTCTGAGTTTTAGTAATGTTGAAGCTAATTAAGTACAACTACTGTATTGTCCAAAAATACATTTAAACAAGGTGTTCAAGTGTCCACAAACTTTAGAAGTGATTTTAAATGATCAACAATATAATAATGTACTAATAATACAATTTGAATCATAATAAAATAAGCATTCGACACTAAATATTTTTTAAATAATTAAAAAATCTACATATCTCACACTTCCAATGCAATGCATTCAGAGATTGGCTTCTTAAAGCAGATACTGCATGCAATGATGTTAAAGAATTTGACTAAAAACAAAAACATGACAACTATAATGCCCACTCTTCACATCAGGAGTGCTCCAGTGATGTATTAAAGTGCTATCTACTGTACATATGCTACTCGCTATACATGAGTGTCAGTTGACTTCACTGTGCAAATTACACACTGCACATCTCGCTCTCTATTCACTGTTAGACTAAAAATCATATAACGCAATCCTCATTCTTGATGTAAATGTGGCCTACATATCTGCGCAACCATGATACACAGACATTTGAATAGTTGGCACATGATGAAACCTAAATATTAGTCTTGCAAGCATAATTGACTCGGAGGGGCTGTCAGTTTGTATATGCATTTGCTATATATACAGAAATGTATTATGTTGTTGCATAAGCAAACAAAGAGTCTGTTCAAAACCCAGTGAGCTGCCTGCAGTGAGAGTGTTTAAGGAGTATTTAACATTATTACAGAGAAGAACCAGCACAGTCATGGCAATTCATAAGCATTTAACAGTTCTGTTTTTTTCAAAAAATTATATGTTTGCTTAAAAATACATTTGAAGTCAAAATTATTAACCCCCATGAATGATTAGCCCCTCTGTTTATTTTTTCCCCAATTTCTGTTTAACAGAGAGAAGATTTTTTCAACACATTTCTAACCATAATAGTTTTAATGATTCATTTCTAATAACTGATTTATTTTATCTTTGCCATGATGACAGTAAATAATATTTGACTAGATATTTTTCAGGACACTTCTATACAGCTTAAAGTGAAATTTAAAGGCTTAACTAAGTTAATTAGGTTAACTAGGGGGGTTAGGGTAATTAGGCAAGTTATTGTATAACGATATTTTGTTCTGCAGACAGTCGGAAAAAAAATATAGCTTAAAGGGGCCAATAATTATGACCTTAAAATGGTTTTTAAAAAACAAGTAAGACTTTCTCCAGAAGAAAACAATATTATCAGACATACTGTGAAAATTTCCTTTATATATATATATATATATATATATATATATATATATATATATATATATATATATATATATATATATATATATATATATATATATATATTATACTGTATAAAAGTATAATTTATACTAGTATAATATATTATACTGTATATACTAATATAAAACATTATACTGTATGTTGAAATGTACTGCAAATTGTGCTTTCTTGACCACAGGAAAAGTGAAAATTGTGGTCACATTTTGTAATGTAGAACACTGAGAAGTGTAATTTAAAACAAGTATAATTTAAGATTTTGGACTCTGGTTTGTAAATAAATTTTATTTATGGAATTAATCTATTTCCAACTTGCTTAATTAGGATATGCTTAACTATGTAGATGTATTGACTGATGGTATTGGTAATTGTATGGATTGGCTGATGGCTGTGTGAAATTCTGGTAATGGCACTGATTCAGCCTCTTCACCCATGTGTATCACTCCGCCTAGTGAGTGCCAAAAAGGGGACTAAACTTATTACAGTGTGACAAATACTGCAACTGTTGAACCACATAATGTATTTGTATATGTACTCCAGTAGAAGGAAATGCTACAAGTTTTTAAGTTTGAAATAATCTTAAGGTCATTTATTTATTTATTCATTCATTTTCTTTGTGGCTTAATCCCTTTATTAATCTGGTGTCGCCACAGCGGAATGAAGCTCCAATTTTTCCAGCATATGTTTTACGCAGCGGATGCCCTTACAGCTGCAACCCATTACTGGGAAACACCCATACACTGTCATTCACACACATACTGCGGACAACATTTAGAATACCCAATTTACCTGTAACGCATGTTTTTGGACTTGTGGGGGAAACCGGAGCACCCGGAGGAAACCCACGTAAACGCAGGGAGAGCATGCAAACTCCACACAGAAATGACAACTGACCCAACCGAGGTTTGAACCAGCGATCTTTTTGCTGTGAGGCGACAGCACTACCTACTGCACCACCGCGTCGCCTTATTTATTTATTTATTTTATTTATTTATGTTGGTTCTAGAACAAAACTAAATCTAAAATGAGTTTTGTGTTCATTTGTGAGTTATAATATGTTATAATTGTGTGTTATAATATGCGTGTATGTCTTTAAGGACATGATCAGATAGCAAGTTTGGCCACTTTACACAGAAATACAAGGGATAACAAGTTTGTTAGGTGTTCCTTCACAATTGGTATATATGTGTTTAGTCTCACCCTCCGATATAAATGTGTGAGTGTGTGGGTCAACTTTCAATTTATTGATGGTTATGCAGTGAGCATAAAAACCCATTCATGCTTTGCAGTACAGTTTTATACTGTGAGTAGTTTGTATTTATTTTATTCAGTGTGTAATTCAGTGACACAATTTTAGGTATTTGTAAGGAGAAACCAACTTCAAAGAGTCTGTCACACTATAGTCAGTTGTTGACTTATTATTTAATAATTTTACTTTCTGTCAGTGTGTAAAGGTGGTATATTTCTCTATTTGTTTATTTATTTTTTTTTAAGTTTATTGAAAATTATTGTGGTGTCTTGGGTCATTTTACCTTCTTTTGGTTGTGCATATATTGCATATTTGTTTTTTTTTTACATCTAGGATTTTTCCAATCTTTACATTTCTATTCCAATTAAATTTATTATATTTTTCTGATTTACCTAAGAGTTTTAGAATTCACAGAGTTAATTTCTGTTAATTTATTTAAATTTATATTCTAATTTACCTTATTTTATCAGAGAATTACATCACTGAATTATATCAGAGAGAAACTTCAACATCTCTGTAGGCATTTAGTTTATTAAACCTGGAGCGCTATCTTAAACTTAATACACGTAGGTGGTAGGCTAAATAAAGTGGGGGCTCATCCGGGATGGGAGTGAGGTTTGAGGGGGGTGAGTGTAGTGGAGGCCAGCTAGCAAAGTGCTATGCAGGTAAACCTCCTCTGACCTCAAAAGGTGCTCTAGCGACAAAAGCTAGGATCATGGTCTTTAGCTTTCTTGTTAGAGCAACTTCCATACAAAGAATCGCCGGTTCAATCACAGCTAAGAACAGGATGGGTGCAGTAGGACTAGTGGGTTACATATACAGTTGAAGTCAGAATTATTAGCCCCCCTGAATTATTATCCCCCTGTTTATTTTTTCCCCAGTTTCTATTTAACAGAGAGAAGTTTTTTTTTCAACACATTTCTAAACATAATAGTTTTAATAACTCATTTCTAATAACTGATTTATTTTATTTTTGCCATGATGACAGGTAAATAATATTTTACTAGATAATTTTCAAGACACTTCTATACAGCTGAAAGTGACTTTTAAAGGCTTAATTAGGTTAATTAGGTTAACTAGGCAGGTTAGGGTAATTAGGCAAGTTATTGTATAATGATAGTTTGTTCTGTAGACTATTGAAAAAATAGCTTAAAGGGGCTAATAATTTCGACCTCAAAATGCTTTTTAAAAAAAAAAATTAAAAACTCCTTTTATTCTAGCCTAGATAAAACAAATAAGACTTTCTCCAGAAGAAAAAATATTATCAGACATACTGTGAAAATGTCCTTGCTCTGTTAAACATCCTTTGGGAAATATTTTAAAAAGAAAAAAAGAAAAAATCAATGGGGGGCTAATAATTCTGACTTCAACTGTATATATACATTTTTTAGGTAAGAATGTATATTTTAGATTTCAATTTTGTCATTTATATGATAATTTCAATAATGTTTTGATAATTTTGAGCATTCGACATCCAGCACATCAATAACAGTTCTGACGGACACTTATTCTGGAGTCTGATGTCTTTATTGTAGTCAAATGCGAACTATAAGTTGGTTTGTGTTTATCTAAAGGCAATATTTGGTCGCAGCCATCTGTTATTTGCTGCAGATCAAATAGATTTGTCTACAATGTTAAGTTTTACACCTTTTAAGTTTTACATTTTAAGTTGAACAGATTTATATTTTCTGTTTTAACAATATCTCATTATTGAGCCATGTTAGAGAAAAGAAATGCAAACAATGCCACTGAACAAAGCAAACTTGCCTCTTTTGCTAATTACTGCTGCTAAAATGATGAATATTAATCATTTTTGGCCTTTTTTAATCAGTCGGTTCAGCCTTTTTGTAGACTGGCAAATACATTTAAATAAAAAAACATGGAAAAACTTTATTTTGATGGTCCATTTGAGTATTATTAGACTGTCTGCTTAATATCTGCTGATACTGCTCCTTCAACAGACATTTTACTGACCATAAGAAACTTTGCAAGTACATGTCAACTTACACTAACCGTAACCCTAAGTAGATGCAATGTAACTTAAATTCAACAAACAGACCATCAAAATAAAGTGTGACCAAAAACAGTAGTTTCCTATTACAGTCTATGACAACAATATTAGCATACATGCAAACATATTCATTGGCTTTTTCTAATAACCCTAAAAGGGTTAGCTTTTATTTAAGTCTAAGGCTCTAATTAAAGCAACATACTTTTATCATCATTTAAAGCAATCTAAATTATGTTAAATGATACAATTTTAGGGATTGTGTCTTTGTTAAACATTCCTCAAATTTTGCAGCAACAGACCACCTTTTGTCCAGTGTGCCTACTGCAAAACCAATCTTTGAACATAAGCCCATTCAGTTTGACAGGAATGCCAAAGGTCAGAGTGCAGCACTGCAAGCTTCAAAATTAGGCTTGAGATCCTGACCTCAGAGGTCCTGTCTGCTTGATCAGGTTCCATATGTTGTGAGTGGAGAACACTTTGGTTGCTTTAGCAGTCCCGAGTAAACACACGTCACCGGGAGCTGCTCCTTTACGTGAAGTGCTTTTACTTCTGTTGACCTTTGACTGAGTTTGTAGGCATTTTTGTAAATAAAACGAAGCTGTGTGTGAAGCCAACATTAGTGAAAGTGATGACATTGGAGAAAAAACGCAACAAATATTGAAATATTTACATTTAGAAGTTATTGCAGCCTTAATAACTGACTTGAAATATCAAACTGACTCTAGTATAGCTTAAAGCAATTGAATTGAAACATGGTTAACTGATTTTAATATGTTAAAGTAATACAACATATGTTGGCATGACTTATTGATCATGGATTTGCAGTGTATTGTGCATAAGGTCTATGTAGTTTCAGATAAATATGCAAAAGTGTACTATTGTCTAAGGTGATTTATTTTTATTATGGTGTTTGAAAGGATTCCTTCTGTGGCATGTATAACGGTCTTCACCATGCTCTCTCTCTTTCTCGCTCCCTTATTGCAAATCCTTAGACCCTTATTTGAATGAAAAACAGTCATTTAAGATTTGGCACAAACCATTGCGCATGAGAATGTAAGACATTGACAAGCTGCCAGCTCCATCCAGACATGACAGAGAGCTCTAGAGCCCGAGGCTCCTCTCGTGGAAATTATGAATATAAAGTCATGCATTACATATGCCGGGGTGAATTTATTCCTTCCCTTTAGCAGAAGTCGGAAATGTAGTTGGGACAAATCGATGAAATATAGTTTATCACTGTCGACCTAATCATTTGCTAATGGCTACTATCAATTGTCGGCCTGAAGCCTGCGCTCCATACTCGACTGCAATTAAAGCCAACAAATATTGGATAGGGTTTAGCATCAAATCCCTGGTTTATACATCATTATTCACTCTGTGGCGTTTTTAGCATCGTATATCCTGTACGCTATATGGAACTTTATAAAATATTGCCTGTGCTCTGAAAATCTAAACAACAATGCAATTGGAACAAAGTAGTGTTAATATAATATCTTTGTATTTATATTTGGCAGGTGCTGTATCTGAAGTGACCACAGTGAACACAGCGTAGCATAGGATATAAATTGGAGAACATTTTAGACAACAGAGGTAGAGTAGTAGCTGTAGTAGTAGCTCTGTTAAACATGATTTGGGAAATTAAAAAAAAAAGAAAATATAAATAAATTCAAAGGGGGGCTAATAATTCTGCCTTCAACTGTATATCGGAAACATGCTAATTATTGTTGTTATGTTGAATGTTGATACAAATCAATTGCATGTCAAATATGGTAGAGTTCCAGAACACACCCACTAATATGCCATCCACCAATGTTTAAAATGTTCAACCAAAATGATCTTCCCCAAAAAGTTCACTTTGGTAAGCTGTTTACAACTTTCTAAACAAACTCAGAAATGACTTCGTTTTAGACCAATTTGGTCCGATATGATGTTATTTTAGTTAATTCTCTGATTTTAGTAAAACATGTAGGGTTCCACACAAATCCTTCATGTTGTCTCAACACAAACTTTAACTTAATTGTTTGTACGAATTTAAGTTGATTGAACATAAAGCAATTAAGTTAACCCACAAAAAAAAACCTTAATAATTGTGTTGATTTAGGTTATTATGCATAAGTTGTTTAAATAACCAGCAAATTTTGAGAGTTTGTAAAAAAATACCACGGCGTTTACTCACATGTTTACTGTTCTTTCAAAAACCAACCAAACAAACAAACAAACAAACAAACAACAACAAAACTTATACTTGTTAAACTTTTATTTATACTTTTCGATTTTAGCTTTATTCACTAACATTTATAATTATAGTTGGTTATTAGTGGACCATTCCACAATTGGATTTTTTTTTCATTTATTTCATATATTTATTTATTTTATTAAATCTTTCTGTAGGTTTTGAGCACATACAGAAATACATTTTTTTTCATGTTACATTTTTTAGAATGTAACATGAATTTCTGACCTGTTTTCCAAAAATTTCTGGCAATAAATCAAAGATAAATTATGCAGGCCCGAAATTATCATTAATTATCATTTTGAATCTTCGTACTTCGCAACCATCCTTCAAAGCACTAGGTTTTACCCATTTGTCAGCCATAATAATAAATAAGCCATTTTTGATAATTTAAAATGTAATAATATTTAGAACGATCACTTATTCCTCAATATTTTGTAAGCAAAGTTCAGAAAAAGGTATTTTGAGTATTTGCATTTCTTGTTATATATCGGTTAAGATGAATGGCAATGGCACGTTTTGTAAATTATTTTCACAGAAGTTATTTAAAACATTTCAACTAGATGCATTCCTTGTATTTGCTTTCTGTGAACATAAAATAACTTTTTGCACATCTAATGTTATGCCAACACCAAAATGGCTCTGCTCTTTTACCCCAAACCTTCCACTCATGACAAATATTTGATTTCACAGAACTAGCCATAATATGACAGCAGCTCTTGATCTACATAAACCATAGAGGAGCTGAGTGCTGCTAAAGCAATCAGCACCAACATAACCTATATACCTTCGCCTGGAGAAATGCATTCTACACACGACATGCTTTGTCCTTCAGCGTTTGGAGCACAGGGGAAATGCGTGAGGAGTGATGGGGTGCATGTCTCTCAGCATTTCCTTAATGTATTTATTTTCCCTCCTTTTGCTGCCTCAACATATACAACAGAACAGCTGCTGGCGTCGGGAACGCAGGTTATTTATTCATCAGGCCCCGGAGTGCTTGAGCGCCATTTTCAAAGATTATTTTTGTGTTGCTGTCACAGTTTGGCCTGTGTCTGATAAAGACGGCAATGAAAACCACAGCCACTGAGCCCATGCTTAGCGTCAGACTGAAAGGCCAGGAATTCCTATAATGTACACCTTAAGAACAGCATTTTTGCATTTGTTTTTTCAGGTCAAGCCAGGAAGCATCTATAATGCAAAAGATGCTGCTTGTTTTTTTATTTATTTATTTATTTTTCTCCGCAGCTGATATTTATCTGCTCTTTCCAGCCCATAGAGGATATGAGGGGCAGTATGTTGTTGTTTATTCAGATGTTGAGCTCTTCATCTTGATGTAAGCCTACGGGTTTTGACGTTAAACTGAAAAGATTGACTGTAACTGCAGTACTTTTGTTTGCTTAGACTCTGTATTCTTCTACAGTACGTCTGTTTTATTCATGTACAAACGGGTTCTATTCTAACTGACAGAAACCTTTTACTGTTCTTCGCTAGAAGGTTTGTCTGCCGTGCTACATTTGTAGACCGCTAGTTCTTATACCTGCAGAGAATGAGGTTTTATAGACCACCGCAGCGCATATCGATCCATCTGTAGGATCAGTTGTGGGCCAAAAGACGAGTATCGGCAGGAGGGTCAGGTACGCAGCAGGGATATCTCAGGATATGAAGTGAATACTGTGAATTGATCAGTCCTTTTCTGACCCTGGCCTTTCATAAATTGCAACCTTTTTAATATTGGCATTGCCAGGACGCTCGCAAAGATTGCCGCTATCCTAAATGACAAGGTGAAAAGAGAGGTGTCTGAACCGTCCAGCGGGGGAGTCATAGGTGTCAATACTCTGGTGGTATATCGACAATTAAGGCTGCTTTGCCCGTCTGAGCGTGATGAGATTTGACAGGACCTTGACTTTGATCTTGACCCTGGCGTCTTATCTTGGAAATATGTAATTTTTGGCCCCCTGTGAGATTCACTTAGAAGCTTGTCCTGAGACATCCACTGGCTACCAACCGCGGAGTTCATCATTATAGACGGAGTGGGAAGCAACAGCGCTTTGCATTGCAATGAAATTGCTTTAGGATTCAGTGAGTACAACCTCAAACTGGTTGTACTTGAGCTGAGAGCTTGAATGTATTTTACATTTATTCATTTGGCTTATACTTTATCCAGAGTGACTTATAAACGAGGAACTTAACAAGATTAGGAAACAAGCTAGAGCAGAGGTGAGTGAAGAAAAGAACAATGAAGTAAGTGTTTTGGACTGAGCCCACAGTCTATTTTAGAAACTAAGGTGTTCAGTGTTATTTGGTTACTCATATCTAGGGTCAAACCGAATCTGCGGACATTTTTTTTTGCAGTTTCTGTGGAGAATTTTGTTAAAAATCTGCGGATTTATGCGGAATGATTGTGGGAGTATCATAAGCATTTGCATGAGTGCAAATCCAATTAGATCCAGCTTATTTGGTAAGCAAATCAAGTCTCTCATATAATATCTCTACTAAAAGACAGAAATATGATTTTACAACCTGTATTGTGAATGAATCATATGAACATTTTCATATTAGTCAATGTTATTACTGAAATGAATGTAAAAACTGAACAAATATAAATTTACACACATTTACACAAGTAAATAAACAGAATCAGTGATGGGCTAAAAATCTGCGGCATTCTGCGTGCACAGATTCCGTGTGGGCCTACTCATATCTGTTTGTATTGAACTTGTTTTACCCTATTAATGTGCTGATATTTAGGCCAGCAGAACTGAGACTTTTCACAGTATCACTCCACTTGTCTGTGTTTGCTCTTTTCTCAAGCACAACGCAATAAATTGAAGCAAATCTCTGACGAATTGTGCTCTGACACCAAACACAAAACAACTTATTGCCAGTCAAATCCATGCACGCACAATGGGTGGCCTTTACCAACAATTCCTTTTTCTTTTTTTGGCAGTCTACCCACTACGGCATACAGATTTCCTACTTTTTGGTTCCTTGTGTGTCTTGTAAGTTTATTTCACTTGCCTTTAAGCTTGTCCTCTGAAACAGCATACACCAGTTGTAGTACAACAGAAAAACAAAGTAAAGAGTTTCGATGCAAAAACCTCTAAAAGCTGTTTGAAATTTCCTTCAAAAATTAGCATTTTTTATCTCCTGCATATAGGTTCAGTAATTTCAAGTTTATGGCAAAAAATACACTCTTCTAAATGTCATTAAAATGAAATAACTCAACATAGACATAGGAGTCTAAGAAAAATGCTCATTTTTGATGAAAATTTCAGACGACACTTAGAGGTTTTGCATCTGAACTCTTCAAGTATTTATCATGTGTATGGATTTAACTGTTGTGTCTGATTGCTTTTTATCCACTCTGTGTTTCAGCAAATGGAAGGATTTTTGGTGACAAAATTATGCTATAAATTACACTATAATCTCCTGTTATATATAAAAGCCAGAACCTTTTTTGCACAGGCCTGTCTAAAGGGTTAATGGTGCCAACTGATGATCAACTGTAAAAATTGCCTCTTCTCAACTAGGGTTGTCACAGTACTGGAATTCGGTACCAATCGATACTGAAAAAAAAAAATAAATGTAATTTCCTGCTAACATTTGAGCACGGGAATGACTGTAGCCCCTTTAACACATACAGACCTTTCCGGAAAATTATCTGCAATTTTCCATAAAGGTCTGTATGTGTGAACTGACCCTTTTTGAAAATACCGCTAAATTCATTCTGGCAACTGTGTAAAAAATTGTTAATAAAATTCTTATGATAAACCGCTGTTTGTTTACCTTCAAGCTCTGTTTCTCTGCTTGACGCGTGTGCATGTGAAGCAGCTGGTGAGCACCAGCACACACACATATTATGTACCTGTACATCTCGACATGCAAAAGTGTTCCTCTATATGTTTTTTATAGAAGTTGTTCACAATACTTATCCATCCACAAAGTTTGTAATGTAGTAATGATTACAAATACAAGCGCAGCTGTTTAGTGGTCATTTCTGGTTAATGATGTCAGAATTCACCAGTATTTTTTGGAATGGTGAATTGGAATGGTCTTTTCCGGAAAAAAAATCCATAACTTCCTTGCTTGTGTGAACAGCGCTGTTTTAAATTTGCCGGTAAAGTTGTTTTCCGGATATTTACCGGTATGACTGTGTGACACTCAGTAAACAGCAGTGAGTTCGGTGAACTGATGACCTTCACGGCCCTCCACAGTAATCTCTGTTGAGCATGTGAACCCAATGGCAAATCAATGCGTTTAAGAACGTGCTCAACAGCGCTCAAATGTTAGCAGGAAATGGGCGCTTTTAAAATTTCAGTATCGATTGGTACCGAATTTCAGTATCGTGCAACCCTTTGGAAACCACCAACAATCAATAATGCATATATATGCAATCATGGATTTACAATCAAAAAATGTCATTATAATGTCAATGGGGCAATAATAGTTACAAATTTGAACAGTACACAAGGGTTAATGAAATATGTTTACCATAGATTCCAATTTTTAAGCAATTCCTTGTAACAGAATTTTATGTTTTTGTAGTCATTGTGATTTTTGTGGATAAACATACAAAATAAATAACACTTAGGCCTATTTCTTTTTCTATTCCAGAGCTATTTTCTTTGGCATCTGCGCTGGTTTTCAGAATGGTTTTCTGTGCTGTAGCGACACCAGTCTTACAAGAACAGTGGCTCCAGGTAAGTCTTAAGATTTAAATCTCATTGGACGACCCATTTTTTTGGGAGTTGAGTGAGAGAGAAAGACAACGATATTTACAAACTGGTCAAAGAACAAACAACAACAAAAAAGCAGCAGTTTTGTCACACTGTGTTTGACATTGCTTGTATAAATAGCTCTATATGAATCTATCATGCATCATTAGATCATGGTGAAGCATGCAGCACAAAGTAATGCAGGGTAAGAAGTAATAGATTTTTAAGATAGTTGCTCAGGATTAACCATGACATGTTTTTGGGCTTCTCACCACACTGTCGGTAGATATCTTCTTGCTATCTTTTGAAAAATTCTTGAGAAAAACCTCAAAAGAAACTCTTTCATTAACATCAATGTATTTTTAGTCACAGTCATTTTGAATGTATGTCAATCAGATCCAATTTTGGTAATTCGTTTCTTGGCTTAAAGATGGTACCATTTTAATAGAGGTGAAAAATGCATAGAAAATGCTAGCCAGTCTTGAGGAGAACACAACACAGCAGGGTTAGTTAAGCCTCATATTGTGTGTACATCAATAAAACACACACATTGTTAGTTCTGAATCATGTTTGTAGAGTAGATAACATTTAGTTTTTAAAAAAAGTGTTTTACAACAGCAAACTGAGTTTAAAGTGCATAACGTGCTTGATTCGGTGACTGCTGACTTTAGAATATCTATAAAGTTAAAGTTTAGGGATATGCAATACGTAAATGTTTCTTTTTTTTTTTTAGCTAGTTTTAGCAAGGTAAAGGTTTTCCCTTGAAATTTTAAGAAAAAAAAAACAAGTCCACACAACATTTGCAAAACAATATGCAGTTTCACCTATCCATGAAACTTTTGTATTATCTATGCCAGTATTTGGCACTCTCCTCTTGGTAGTGAACATTACCTGCAGAGAAATAACGAGATGTTGCTGGTGGCTCGGTGCTCATGTCTATATATAATTTTCCATGTTTAAGATGCGTCTCTGCTTTTGGTTGTAATGTGAAGAAAATCCACACTTTGCTGATAAAGCGTTGAGTAACACTTGAGCAGCAACACTACCATATAGTCTGCTGCTGTACAAATGTTAGTTTGCACTTGGGTTTAATCTACACTTCCCTGAACTTGTACAGTACTATGTATACATATGATGTCATCATTTTCAAAGACTTTCTTTTGAAAACAAAAACATTCTTTTGAATGTTTACATAGCATGACAATAGTGGTGTTTCAAAAACGTACACTTTGAAACTTTACACTTTTTTTTTACTTTAATTTTTTTACCATTTTATGTGTTTTCAGTAACAATAATTATGTTGTCGTAATTTTAGCCAATTCAGGCACATTGTGGATACGTTCCCAGGTTGGCATTTCTGGAGACAGTGAAATATGTAGCTTGTCTTTATGCATTTCGTCTGTAAAATAAATACTTATGGGGCTGTATGACACCACGACAGCTTCTCTTCCTTTTTGTGCTACCGCTGACCACTTACCTCCATATGGACATTTAATTGCGGTGTTACCAGTTTGCCGAGTAGCTCACCACGTACCTCAATGTACTTGGGATGTGGAGTGGGTTGGACCATGATGACAGGGTTAGAGTCTGACTAAGAAGGGTTCCAAAAAACAGGTAAAAAAAAAAAAAAACAAAGCAAATAAATAATGTAAATGTGGTAAAATTTGAAAATGCAGTATAATCACCCAGCCGCGACAGCTTTTCTTTTCTAAATTGCTTTTGAAAACACTATCGGTTGGGTTTAGGAGAGGGGGTGGGTGAGTCAGTCGGACAGTCTGATCGACTAAAATGCATATTGTTGACCCTGGTGGTTTTATGCGAGAAGAGGACGTGCAAATGGCACGTGAGAAAAATTTGAGATCATCAAAAATTGTACACAGCAAAATTGCAAGCAGACGTAGCTTTGGGAACGTATCCACAATAAGCCTGGGTTGATTTTAGCTGTTTTGTTCAACAACAGATATGAATGAAACTGATTCATTGAATTATTCACTCAGCCTATTTTATTAAAACACCAATAATATTACTGGGTTTATTTATTTATTTATTTTTATTGCTTGGTGTTACAATCGATGCTACAATTTATATCCACATTTGGTGCGCCAATTTAATGTTACCCAAAGGTAATAATTGAAAATATATATATATATTTACAGGTCCTTAAAATACATCTTTTGCTGTTTAATCTTTTTTTTTTTTTTTTAATGATCAAAATCAAAGTGGAAATGTCAAACAAAATCACAAATTTGTGACAAGTACAAAAAAAATAAATAAATAAATAAATAAATAAATATATATATATATATATATATATATATATATATATATATATATATATATATATATATATATATATATATATTTATAATTATCCTATAATTGCAAGACCATGGACTTAAACAACTACAATCTCAAACTGGTTGTACTTGGGCCGAGTGCATAAACCTGATGTCCTCTTCTTTTCCTCAGTCAGCGCTCCCAAGTTATGAGAGGCTCCAATTGGATGGAGCAGACTTTCTTGAGCACGCTCCGTCTGACCATAAACAGCTCATTATTATAAGTGGCCAGATGTAGTCATATGATGGGCAGATTCTTGCCCTTAAGCCTTCTTGTTCTTCTCTCTTTTAGCATCTGTAAGGCTTAGTGGTAAAAATGTGGTTGAAATCAGGCAACCGCTAACAAGGAGTAAGCACATGGAAAGCACTCGTATCTGATTTAGACATAGTTTCTAGACTGCTGCTTCTAGATGAACATTCCAGTAGCTTTATTTATTTTTGTTTGTGTACTATTTTGTACTTGTTTGCTAGTGTAAGAAGTTTTGTTTAATAAACATACTATATGCACTATATATATTTGTATAGAGTGTATGTTTAAATATATTTTTTTACATGCATCATACTGTATAATAGACTTAGGGTCCAATTATACATCCGGCACAATAAGGCTGAAGACATGTTTGGCGCGATTTGTTGCTAATTTCAGACTAATGCGACCATAATTTTTCCGCTTTGCGCCACACTGTTTAAATAGGAAATCCATTTGAACCACTTTTTGGACTCATGGGTGTTCCAGTCTAGAAAGGAGGTGTGTTAAGGCGCATTGTTGGCGTATTGCTATTTTGAGGAACTCAAATAATACCATCCATATTATTGTGTAAGTAAACAAGTAAAGAGTGAAAGAAAAAGGAAAGAGGCTCATTCTTTATCCTCGCTGCAGATGGTCTGTTTAACTCGCTAGTGAAGCGTTCAGTTTTTCCACTTACAAATTCCCCCATGTAAATAGCAAATGCACCACGGCGCGACACAACTAACTCTTAAAGGGAATGGGAAATAAGACTCTCATTGGTTTAATGCACATTATTCTCAAAACACACCCGTAACTCATTAAGAAAATAAGTACAACCCTGTTAGACCATGTGTATTTTAAAGCGTATTTATCCGTCCATCAAATTTATGCCTACACTAAAAAAAATAACTCTTAAGATAAGAAGTATAAGAAGTAAGTTTTACATTCTTATATCAGATACAATTAATTTGTCAATATCATGTAAATGTTTAATCTTAAATGTTAAAACTTAATATTTAATCTACCACTCCTAAATGAACAAAGTAAAAGTTAATTGATTATCTTTAATTTTGAGTCTATATTTATTCAAATTAATCAAGTAATGTCAAGTTCATGTTTTAGCAAAAGGAACACTTTCTTTTTTTTTTAATAATTTAAATAAATCTTATTAGTTACAAATTAGTACATCTGGCATAACTTGTTTAATTAAAACACACATTTCCACTGACTCGGAATTTGTTATTTCACTTTAGTTTAAGCACATTGAACACAAGAGCAAATTTACTTTAAAAATACTTACTGATCTCAGAATTAGCTTTAGCATTGTTATGGCTCTTTGAGTGAAGCATCAACCATTAATGTTGATAAAATGCCAAGATCCAAAGCATGAGTGCTACTCTTCTGAAAGGTGGTAACCGCAAAACTAAAAACACTTCCTCAAAACTCTTCTTAATCTTCAAACTAATGATGATTGAACTCTAACAAGTCTTTCTCTTAAATTTAAACACCTAAGATTGCTTTTATTTTCTAAATATTCTACTCTTAATTCAGTCCCATGCAAAGCATCCTGGGAACATCCATTACGACATATCAATTATTACAATTTACTTAATATTACTACGTTTGCAGCAATTAGAAAATGTTTAAATATTAAAAGTAAATGAATATTAATATTTAACTCTTCCCACTCGTTTCATTTTGTACATGAAGTACATGTGTAAATATTAAGTATTTACATAGAAAAGTCTAGTTATCCTTGACACTTAATATTACAATTTAAAAACTATGAGAGAGAATTTATTAGATTTTACCACGCCAAAACGTCATTTCTTTCATTGTAGGTTTGACCTCTATGTACAAATATATGTGTAAGATTACAGCATTTCGGTCACACTTTATGATAGGCAGTGGTTGAAAGAGTACTGGAAAATCATACTTAAGTTAAAGTACCATTACTTGCCTAAAATGTAGTGCAAGTAGAGTAAAAGTATCTGTTGTAAATATTACTCAAAGTATGAGTAAAAAGTAGCCCATTTAAAAGTACTCAAGGGTAGTGAGTATTACACTGTAAAAAGCTGATGCATTTACATCTAATTTTTGGATGTGTGTAAACGTAACGTTCTGTAGTGCATTTAGTTATTGCCCAGCAGGCACACAACATCATAAGACATTAACATTAGGTTAGATTTAGGTTGTGATGTCAGGTGACTAAAATTCAATCTAGCCAGCGTTTAAAGACAACATTATTTTGATGCCCAATAACAACGTCAAATGACATTGATGTTTGGTTGATTTTAGGTTGTGTTGGAAAGTGACCAAAATCCAACGTCGAGCCAACATCTTAATTCATATTAATGTCAAATACTGACATTTATTCATCAGATATGGCAACCAAAATCCAGCGTCTAATAGACATCATAGTGGTGACATCACAACATCAAGCTGTAACATCATTAAACGTTGATATTTGACTGATTTTAGGTTGGACGTTGAACTTTGACATCGGCCTGACGTTGGGTTCGGACGTCAACCTGATTTTCATTTCCAAACAAAATGCAATGTCCCCACGACACTGGGGTACAATGTCAATCTGATGTCATGTTGACATCCTGTGCCTGCTGGGTGTTTAAGGCCATTAATAAAGATTTTAGACATCTCCTTGGGCACTTTTAATACTTCCAAACAGTTGCTGCAATTATAAATCGCCCATGCCTTGAGGTAGTTCACTATGATGCGATTTACCTTCTATGTGGGATTTCATTGGATAGGAATCACAGGACTGATTTTTCGAATCCCTAGAGACAAGAATAAGTAACTGCAGGTTGAAGTAGTTGAGTAAAAGTACCGATACTGCACTAAAAATGTACTCAAGGGAAAGTAAAAACACACATTATTAAAACTGCTTAATAAATTACAATTCCTAAGAAAAAGTTTTAGTATTTGTAATTTGTTACTTTACACCACTGATGATAGGGTTGCATTAGTTTGCATTCTGATTCTGATTCTGATTCTTTACACCACTGATGATAGGGTTGCATTAGTTAATGTTAGTTAACATATTTACTTACATGAACTGAGTATGAGCAACACTTTTACAACATTTATTATAGCGTTATGATCATATCGTCAAATAGTTCAACATTTACTAATAATGCATTATTAAAATCCAACACTGTGCTTGTTAACATGAGTTAATGCACTGTAAGTGAACATGAACTAAAAAAGAACATCTTTATTTGCATTATTGCTTATAACAAAGTGAAATTAATGTATTGTTCATTATACTTTAATGTTATTAAATACAAAATCTAACATTTATGCAACCTTATTCTAAAATGTTACTAAAATTGAGAAGTGTTGAGAGTGTTAAGTGTTGAGAAGCATTAAGAAAACAATATGTGCATCAACAACATCTAGATTCATCCCCTTCATACAACTCATACATCTACATATTTAGCTTCCACAAACACATGCCTACAGAAAAACACATGCCTCTGTGTAAAAACACTAGTCCAAATGTTTACACGGGACCCCCATGGAGTAAGTTGAGACAAATGCGCACACAGACGTATATTTATCTGTTTTGCTCCCCCCTCTCTCCTTCATGCACTCATATATGCTCTCCATAGGATGTCGGAATAGAGAATGAATCACATAAGCTGTCAGCAGGTGGTGCTCTTTGGGCAAGTTTTTACTGCACTCGTAGCTGCTTTAACATGCCATCGATCATCATTTTCACAGTATGTCTGCGAGCTCACAAAGAGGCCAGAGACCTGTCATCCAGGACCATCGCATACCTTCACGCCAGCAAATGTCATTTTGCATTGGTCTGCTGAGGGTGTGAGGGTGGTCACGTCACATATAGCAGTCAACATATGTGACACACTTGCTGCAGTGTGATTAACACTTGAACAGCCACAGGGTCAAATATACCAGTGGCTGCTTTTCAGATTTTTCTTAAATATTGTTTTTTATTTTGCAAGTAAACACTTCAATACTTCAATTTTAGAAACATGATTTCTGAAAACGACTCCAAATTGAGTTATCTGTTTTTGTGAATAAACATATATATCCTGCTCAGAACCGGTGCTACGGCGCAACAAAAGGGGGCATTGCCCCCTCAGACAGAATTTGTGCCCCCTTAGATTTCATAAATGATTAGTTCATTTAAAACTGACAATTCTTTCTGTCACTAATTACTAACACTCCTGTCATTCCAACCTTCAGAACACATTTATATAGTGAAAAAGCAAGTAAATTATGAAAATTGTGAAATTAAAGCAATAGTCCAGAGATCTGGTCCCCGCGTCAGGTCAGAGTGCGCCCTTATATAGCCTTTAAAACGCACACGCGGCAGTGGAGGCGTACTCTAACTCACACAGGAGAAAACGAGACTAGTAGATGACATAAAGGCGTGCATCCTAATTCATTTCATGTTTTGGTTAACTAATTCTTCAAATAGTACTCTCCTGAGCCCTAAAAGGAAAAAAAAAATGCTAAATAAATTTGCTGTTAAATTAATTTGAGCAGAGACGCAACTGCCAGTCTTTTTAACGCTAGTTTTTCAGTTTATGATTATTATTAGAGTAGACTAATAAATGTTTAGTTGGACACTGCACAGTCCCACAGTAGTCTACACTATAATTCATATGAATAATTAATATATTAATAAGATTATCAAAATTGAGCTAAAATTGACAAAACGCACAACGCTTTTGAATGTTTGTCTTCATTTTGACATCGCTAAAGCGCACTTTACAGTTCTGAAAAGAAACATCCCATCATGCAGCAGTCTCAAGTTAGGACACTTTAAAAATGCGTTTAAAGATCATCGGGCTGCGAAGTTTACAATAGGTATAGTGCGTGAGTAAGTGAATTTGCCACGAATCAACCTCTCACATGCTCTGCAGGTAGGCTGAATGATGTAAATATATGAAAAATATGTCATTTAGGCTATACTGCTATTTGCCTACGTAAGATTTAAAACTAGAAAATATATTGTAGGCCTATTTTAATGACTAGAATACAGTTAGCATGTTGATTTTATTTTGACTTGTAAGCTCATGGCCCTATAAATGAAAATGTAACCTGAAAACAAGTTATTAAAATAGACTTAATAGATAAATAAAATGACAAGTAGACCTAATGGCTTATGGTGCCGTTTTTACAAATGCCAACCAGACAATTTCACGAAGAAAAAAAACACTTATGATGTAATAAAGCTTTATTTTTACCTTTAAAATTCTAATAAAAGATTCATTGCCTGTTGGGTTGTGTGTTATCCATGCCAAAATAGAACAAATTTTCACAGTAGCCTAATAACTGTGAATTTCTTTCTTTCTTTTTCTTTTTTGAGGTAGGTAACCGTGGGTTAGCTTGCATGTGTGGGCGTAGTTTGTCTTTACCTAACTTTAAGCATTTATATTATTTATAAATAAAATGGAAAAAATAAGGAGAATAAAATATAATATAAACCAGCTCATATGACGCTGAAGCCATGATCCGTCTGCATTTATGTAAGGGGTATCGTTGCATAACTTTCATTGATAAAATCAGTAATAGCGAAACTGTGCATATTATTATTACTATAAAAAGTATATTACTGCCTTAAGTCAGTAACTTGATAATGCATAGTAATATTAAAAAGTGAATAAATAGCCTAAATGAAAGGAACAAGAGGGACTAAAATCAGTCACCATATCTAGTGCCCCCCCCATGGGATTAAAAAGCTCCATATTTTTGATTATTAAATATTTGCCTTTCATATGTTGTGCCATTTTTGCATCTTTAGGCATACATCTTTCCTCTTCATTAACTATAGACCATTTCAATGTGGTCATGTCATTGGCCCATGAACATTTCCAGCTTGTTATCAAACTATTTCATAACTGCAACAAGAGGCAATTTAATCTTAACTTAATGTTAAAACAGCTGTCATAACAGTATTTATCAATACGTGGCTCTTTTTGGATTCTCGGAACTATAGAAATAAAAAATGTGAAACAGGAAATACGTTGGGACCATTGTTATTGTTTACATCCCTCAAAATGGTCTAAACACTGCAATCAACATGAAAAAGCCAATGAAGTATAGGTATTGCCGCTGTAGGACTTATTTTTATACTGTTTGTTTTAACGACAAACATTTAGCATGAGCAATCCATTCAGAACTACTTTTATTTCTACAGTATACTATACTCTTTCTACAATATTTTTTTTTATCAGTTCTACTTTAAATGAAAGAGTCAATAATGTCCAAAGCACCAGTCGGAGGGTGCATTTATATCATATCATCATGTAGACTTCTTACAAAGTATTTTTACATTTAATGTTAAACGTGAAGTAAACAATATTTGATGGCAACATTTCTCTGAGCAAGTTTGAGCAGATTCTCTGCCTTCTTGTTCACCTTTACTCTTATTGTAAATGAGTAGATATCTATACATATTTTTACTTGTTTCTTTTTTTTTTTCATTTTGTATATTTTCTGTTTCATACAGAAAGCCTTGTTCAATGCAGATAATGAGATAGAATATAGTACTATATCTGTTGATTGTGTTTCCACCCATTAAGCAGCCAATAACATTGATATAATCAATAAGGGTGATATATAACGTGTTTAATTTTTAAAAGATTTTTTTTCACTGAATTGTTCTTTGTAATTGAACTCTTCAATAGACCTACTCAATGCATATGGTTTCTGAAAACAAACAAAAAAAAACACTTTGTCATTTCCATATAATTTCTTCAATGCACAACATAAAAACATGAAATCTCAAATTAATAAAAATGGAGTTATTCATTTTTTTGCAAATAAACTCTTCATACAGTTGAATTATTAACCCCCCTGCCTGTTATTTTTTTTACCCAATTTCTGTTAAATAACTCATTTCTAATAACTGATTTATTTTACATATATTTATGTGTGTGTGTGTGTGTGTGTATGTATATGTATATGTATATGTATATGTATATGTATATATATATATATATATATATATATATATATATATATATATATATATATATATATATATATACAGTATATATATACAGTATATATATATATATATATATATATATATATATATATATATATATATTCTATTATTTATTTATTTATTTATTTATTTATTTTATTTTTTGGGGGGGGGATTGTTTGGGCTTGCGTCAATTTCATGTTAACAGATCCTATAGAAAAATTTTTAACAGGGAAAATAATCTCATGTTCAATACTTATTTTACCTTCTGCATGCATATTGCCTTTTTATTTTTGAATGTCAGTGTAAAAATATTTTTTTTTTCTAGGGTTTTTTTTTTTTTTTTTTTTTTTTTTTATTTATGAGTCATTTGTGTGTTTTTCTTTTTTAAGTTAATTTGTGTCGGAGCATATGGGGCAGTTTTCCATATTAAAGAAGTTTTTTTTTTTTTTTACCTCCCTATGGTAACATTCATGCTTTTCCCAAATACTGTCTCAACACATCAATGTTGTATTAACCTTCCCAGCAGTCTCTGTGGGAACAGATTGTCTGAATAATGTCTGTTTTTCTCAGATTTTATAAGTGCTTAATTAGGGCTGTCAAATTAATATGGCATTTTAGTAGAATTAATTATTAAAAAAAGAAGTCGTCACAGGATTTTGGTCAATCATATGAAAATATGTCAAATCTTTTAAAACTGAAAGAAAAAAGAAAGAAAGAAAGAAAGAAAGTGAAATCTAGTGCTTCGTAGTTTATATTGTTTTTATTTATTATATTTATTTTGATGGCACAACTATTTCAATAAAAAAGACTGCCACAAATGTTGCATTTGTTGCTTACTCTGTGCCACAAGGTGTCAAAATACAAACAAACAAACAGAAAACAACAACAGCAACAACACTTTCTAAAAAAAATGTAATTTATTGCAAACAGGTGAATAAAAACCTGTATAAGATACTTTTTTTGCATCTGTTCTGCGCCGCTTCCAGATGTGGTATGAAATTCTAATTGCGCCCATCAGTTGAGAAACACATATATGTGTGTGGGTGTGTGTGCGCGCAACAATTTAATCATAATTAATTAATTTTTTTAATCGTAATTAACAGCCCACATTTTAATATAGAACAGGCATATTAGAAAGCACTCAGGTGTATTGCCTTGATTACATTAATATTGCCTTTTATTGCATATTAGACTTTGTGTCGACTCAGCAACAGGATATTGGCAGTCAATTAAGATCTATAATAACGCGATGAAGGACAGTTTCGAATGATTTGCACTAAAAGTCTGACAGGTTACTTTTAAAAGGGTCAACGGCGTGACCTTTACTCACGAGGGGCTGAAGATACACAAGATGCCTTCTTCAGCTTGAGCGAGACTTTCTGCCATTTAAAAATGAAACATCAATGAAAGGCCGTGGGCTCGTCGTGCACACCTCAAGCTTGTTTCTCATTTTCCCTCACAATAGAAATCAATGCAAAAGTCATTCACATATTCATTTCCAAAATGCAGTCCCGCTGTTTCAACCTATTTGAAAATTGGCTGACAAATGATTCCTTTTCACATTATTACTTTGAGTACGTAACAGCCAGTGGGATCCAGTTTTGGACACTTTCCCCTCAGTTAATAGTCCTACCTTATGATCATCAATCTTTGCCGACAGATAATATTGATTGGAGGCCAGATTAAATCAGAGTTATTCCACTGCTGTGGGTATTACAGAGTGCAGCTATTATATTGAAATGACTCTTGATTTAATATCACCAAAAAGCTCTGCAGAGATATACAGCGCTGCTAGTCTGTGTTTTTTACCCAATAGGAACTTAAACTGAAAGACTGATGGAAATAGAAAAACGTATTTCATAAAATGTCTCATTTATGCTGATTAGGGGTGCTTGCAAGGCCTATCGCTCATGCTTAGACTTGAACTTAGATTTGAACGAACCCCAAATCCCATGTATTACATGTTGGCACATGTGAGGACATGAATGATAGCTCAAATTGTGTGATTTGTTGAAGAGAGATGTGCTATTACTTTTCTAAGGTATCAGATTTTTGCCTGGAAGACCATAAACTGACTGTAAATTTGTTATTTTAAAGTGTATTGCCAGATTATGCTGACAATTTCCACCCCTAAATTCTCCAAAAACGGCTCTCTCCAAGACAAACATTTACTGCCAAATAAATGTGATAGGAACTTTACCATAAATGTCCTTCCCATTTAAACTGAATGGTGACAGTTAAAGTAGAACAATTGATTAATTCATTGACAGGACAAACACACAATATGAAAATCTATCAAAAATGGAAGTAAAATAAATTCTGCACACAGGCTCATTGTGAAAACGTACCCCCGTATTTATTCCTGGAGAGTGTGGATTATGTAGTCAAAGTTACGTACGGCTGCATTTCATCTTTAAAACGAATGCTACGGGTTGGCATGACGCCGTGACAGCTTCTATTTCTTTTCGTGCTACCGGCTGACTGCTTGCCTCTGTGTGGATGACTTGTCCGCTGTTACCAGTTTGCCCAGTAGCTAGCACGGTTCCTGAAAGCAGGTAAAACAAAAGCAAAAGGCACAAAAATAAAATAAACAGATAGGAGGGTGAGAAATCAGGCGGCTGCGAGGGCTTTTCTTTTTTGGATTGCTTTTGAAAACACTGTCGGTTGGGTTTAGGGAAAGAGATGATCGTGTCAATCGGTGCTTTTGAAAACACTATTGGTTGGATTTAGGCAGGATATGAATTGTAAATTGAAGATCTGGTGTGGGGTCAAGTTTTTCAGTTATGCCTAATCAAAGGAAATAACAAATTAACACCTGTTAACTAAACGCTCCCCATCTCTGAATAACTAAAGAGAAAACTGACAATAGGAAGAAACATCTTTGGCATCACACGCCCCTCACTAAACTGCACTCGCTGGAGAAAACATACAGAGGGTGGCACCTAATCAGCTACGTGTATATAAAACGTCAGTCACGTGACATACTTTACTTTCACTTCCCTTTTATTAGATTTTAGCAGGCTGTGAGGGCTTTTCTTTTTTGGATTGCTTCTGAAAACACTGTTGGTTGGGTTTAGAGAAGGGGATAATCGTGTCAATTGGTGCTTTTGAAAACACTATTGGTTGGGTTTAGGCAGGGTGCGAATTATATATTGATGATCAGGGTAGGGGTCAAGTTTTTCAATTTTGTTCGGTAATACGTCTCAGTGAACCAAATTTATACATTTAATTCAATTACATCTAATTTATTAATCAAACTTGGTATAATGTTATGAGGGATATTGAGTGGTTCTAAATGATATTAAATAAACCTATTAATAGATGACCATAAAAGACTGCATATATATATATATATATATATATATATATATATATATATATATATATATATATATATATACTTACTCGCACATGAAAGTTTTAAAAAACTTTTATGTGCGAGCAAGTGTATAATACAATACAAGCTATGCATCTATATGGACACCTACAGTACAATAGCCTATTTTACAAGAAACATGTTTTGTGAACACTTGTGCTGTCTGTTGGTGCTCTAGATTTGCCAGTTTTAAACCGCTGAATTAATTTTTTTTTTTGGCGCAAACGTGTTCAAAATGGTATGAACCATTACAGGGGTGGTCTGAACAAACTATTTCTTAACTATTAAAGGGTTGACTTTCCCATACATCTTGTTTTGATGTCGTTCAAGGGGCATCAAGCATTAATTAGGGGGGTCTGACTTCCCCAATCCCCCCTGTAATTGGCACCCTGGGTTTAGGTAAGGTAGTGGTTGGGGGACTGGTCGGTTGGTCAGTCAGTCAGTGGTCAGTGGCCCCTGGTGGGTTTACGCCAGAACAGCAGGTGCGAATGGCACTCGCGAAATAAATTTGAGATCTGAAAAAGCATACACACCAGCCTCTAGTGGATTCCAGAAAACATAAACTGCAAAAAACTTACCTCCTAGGATGAATTTTGTGATCTTCAGAAATGGATACAGCGGTACGTATCTATAATGAGTCAGGGTTGAAAGTTTCTAAAGGAAAGAAAGAAAGAGATCAATATCTTCTTTGAAAAATGTGTCAAATTAAAAGTCCCTAATCCTCCAAATTTTACAGTAAAAAAAACAGCAGCTGTGGTTGTCAGAACTTGCCAAATTGTAAGTTTCTAGATTTAATTTTCTAGACAGTAAACTACCATATTTTGTTATTTTATAATATTATACAGCAGTGATTTGTAATACTAACAATACACATGGCACTCTTGTTACACAGACAAAAACATAACCATAAGCAGGTGGTGATATATGATGAAAGTCGTATGATGAAACAAAGCTCATCACAAACAACTTTTCCGACAAGCAGAGGAGCATACTAATAGAAGAAGCTCTGTCTCATTCACTACTAAATACCATCATGGTAACACACATAAACTAAAGTTAATGCAATAAAAATTATTTATCAGCATAAGATGTAACATACAACTGTAATGTACACAGTGTAACTGATAGGAAAAGACAACAACAGCTAAAAAGAAGCATAGTAATGTCAACAAAAAGTGAAGTGTCATGCAGGAAATTCTGGCAAAGTAAATTTACATTTATTAACCGTATATATTAAGGAAACTTACTGTCAATCAGGTAACGGTTATGGAAAACTCTACGAATGACAGTTTTTCACTGTTTAAATTGCGATCATTTATTTATTTTATTTATTTTTTTACAGTTAGTGCTGATTAAAAAGTCATCTCATCTCACACGATCACAGAGATAGCATAACAGCCAAAAATGTGTCCTTTGTGTTTAAGATATGAATGACAATAATAAGTTAGAACTTGGTTGAACGTAAAACTACACGCTCATCAACATCTGACCCTCGTTGTGCTTAAAACCTCTCATTTATGAAGCCTCATGTCTGCTTGTTATTGCTCTTGATTGGCTAAAATTGCAGGCTTTTTAATGTCAACCCTAAGTGGACGTTTGTGTTTAGTCATGATGACTGATTGGATGGAAAACATGCAGAGCTTGGTAGATTAGTTTGTTACTGATACTACAGTTAGTTAGCCATTTAGCTAGCTAGTTAGCTCAGCATCCAAAAATAAGAAAGTAAACAAACATGATTTGAACAGATGGAGGGTGAATAAATGATGTCAGAATTAAAATTTTCATTTGAAGTACACCTTTAAAAACCCACACTGTGCTATTATTCACCCCAAATGTTCTTTAATCATTACAAGGTGTTCGCTGTGAACTTGTGATGTTATGTGGCCGGATATAAAGTCGTTTTATGATGGGCACTCTACAAGAATATGAACTTGACCCTCTTTAAACATTGCTAATCCACTTTTATGAAAAGGGAATGCTGCAAGTGTGTCTCCTCCTGCCAAAGCTGTTTTTGGAAATGGCTCCTATGTGACCTAACATGCAGCTGATGAAATCTTGCCCATAAGGCAGCAAGACTGAAGCGCCACTGACTTTGTTCAGGGGAGACAGGTGCTGTTCAAGCGCTCATGACATCACAACAAGTGTTAGCATGAATCAAAGCTCGTCTTCCTGACAAACACCCTCCATGTGTCCAGAAAAAAAAAACAGGGCATGGAGAGCACTTCAAATGCAGTTTGACATTCACAAAACTAGTATTGTCAAAAGTATTCATATGTCAATGCATATTAATGCTAAACATGTGCCAATATTTAATATTCCAATATATTGTGTTAATGAACAGGCATCAATATTAATTTGGGGTAGAACGGTGGCTCAGTTGTTAGCCCTGTCACCTCACAGCAAGAAGATTGCTGGTTATCATTTCTGTGTGGAGTTTGCATGCTCTCCCAGTGTTTGCGTGCATTCCCTTCGGGAGCTCTGGATTCCCCCATAGTTCAAAACATGCGATTTAAGTGAGAGAGAGTAAAAGAGTGTGTGGGTGTTTCCCAGTGCTGGTTGCAGCTGGAATGGTGTCCGCTGCATAAAATTTATCCCGGAATAGGTGGTGGTTCATTCTGCTATGGTGACCCCTGATAAATAAGGCACTAAGCCAAAGGAAAATGAATGAATGAATGAATATTAATTTGAGTGATTTTAAATTGAATTTAAATGCAGATTCCAGGTATTCAAATAGTTGCATCTCAGACAAATATTGTCCTGTCCTAACAAAGTATGCATCATTGGAAAGCTTATTTAATGCATGAATCTCAATTGTGGTCCAGTGACACAAATGTGCTTTCGTCAAAATGTAAAGATCCTTACACACTAAAATATGCTGACAAACGTGTATCCAATTAAAGATTTAAATTGTGTTGCATGTCAGCTAGCTTGTTTTGTCACATTCGTAATCGTTTTAAGTTCATATGTCATATTAAAATGGTATGTTGCTTGATACTTTGGCCCAATCCCAATTCTATCCCTTAGCCTTTCCCCTTAACCCTATTCTCTTTAGCTTAAAGGCGTAAGGGCAAGGGGTAGATACCCCTTCGAATGAAGATTTTCCAGGACCACAATCGAAACCAAGGGGTAAGAACATTTTCCAGAATGCACCAGCCACACATAACTGCAGCCAGCATAACTGCACCTGGAAGTAAGGAGATTATTTGTCATTATTATTACAACAAACAAGCACATGTTTTAATACATGTACATTCATAACCACGTTCGTGTTTTACTGTCATGCTTAAAAAAAACACGCTAAAATAAAAACGTTAAATTTCGCTATCTTTAACCCATATTAATAACTTCTGTATAGCAGTCCCACAACATTCTGACACTCAATGACACTGGAATACCCTGTCAGAAAATTATTGTGGCTGGGAATGAGCTTTTTACAGTGTTTGGTATAATGTTAATTTTGTTTTTGGCGTTTACATAGAAAAATATAGTGTAAATGCACAGTACAGTTATGAGCTTATTGCCATGTTATATCATTATAATAACATGATATTGTTGCCTTCAGTGATTTTCTGAAGATAAACACCAAAAAAATAACACAACTGGAATAACAGTTGTGATCGTCTGATCTCATATGAAGCATGAGATCGCGATGACATATGATGACGTGTGCAGGTGCTGTAGTGCAGTCCCATTTCTTAGGAGTAAATTTTGAAAACCTTCCCCTTCACACTCTGTTTTAAGGGCCAATGGGAAGGGTTAAGGGTACAAAAATTAGAAATTGGGATTGGGTCTTTGCCATTTTTACCACACAAATTTGTGATGCTCTTGCAAAAGTTAATTTGAATAATGGATTTTGGAAACAAAAAATTGCTGAACTATAACTGTAACATCAGAACTTGTGACTAAGTTAATCCAACTTGGCAAAAAATGGTTTTGAGAAAAGCACTCCAGGATAGTTAAAGTACTGAACCTTGTTATGGTTTTATGGCCCACAACAGTCTGCCAAGCCATAGGTGCAGTTTACACTTGTGCATCTGATCCAATCCTGTTTGATTCTCTTTCTTATTTTGGACGCTAAAGAACATTGTTTGAAAATGTTGGAAGCTGGTTGCCATTGATTTCCATAGTGTGTGTGTATATGTATGCATGTATGTATGTATGCATGTATGTGTATATATATATATATATATATATATATATATATATATATATATATATATATATATATATATATATATATATATATATATATATATATATATATATATATATCTCATACTATTAATGTAAATGACAACCAGTTTCAAATATTCTTCAGAAAATTCTATTATAAACTATCTCTGTTTGGGTACCACTTGGGGCAAAATGGAGTAAAATACATTTTTATTTGGTTGGATTACTGCTTTAACCTAGACTAGCTGCAAAGACTAAGAAACAAAAAATAAGAAATGCACATAAAATACTTTAATGTCACGTGTTTATAAACACTGAATTACTTACTATTCTTAAAGTCAAATAATTTTAACACTTTCAATACAACTAGATTTGGGCATTTTCTACATAAAATACTATTTTAAAATGCAGAATTTTGTTATGGTTACGCCCGGCATTTACACCACTTTGGCATATTTGACCCACAAAAACAGAGAGTTTGAAATAGCTGAAGACACTGTTTTAGTTTATAAAATGCTGTTGTTGTCGTTTACAATAGATTGGCTGAAATGCTGACTTTTAAAAATGGAGGTGTGGCTATTTACAATCACTCTCTGACTGGTTGAATTGAATTGCATTGAACTATTGCTTATCGTTTCTTAGTTCCTCAAGCCCCTCTCTTACATTATGATCACACACAAGCATTGTCACATATCATATTTGATTGGCTTTTTAATAAACAGCTGTATAGAATCCTTAGTTCTGATTGGTCAGTCATGACAATCCAAGGTATTTATTCCAAGATAACAACCACCGAATAACATTTCTCCTCTGGGTACTTTGAGTCCTCTTATGTGACTGTCAGTGAATACTGTTGTTGTTGACATCCATATACTGTACATACATCCACATTCATATTTACAACCTCCATTTTTTAATGTTTGGCACCATCTTGTGACTAAATAATTCATAGTTTAGTGCAGGCTCCATTCAGCCGGTTTTGTTTTTGTCTGCTTTACGGTTTTAACTGTTTGGCGCCATCCTGTGACTGAATAATGCGCAGGTTATTGTTTGCTCCATCAGCTCCACTCAGCCATTTTTTGTCACTGTCAGCTTTGCATTTAATTAAAGAATTAATCAATTTTTACGGCTCAGAACAATATAAAGTCTACCTATTTATGTTTGTGACAAGTAGCGGTGTAATAAGTGGATACATTTTATCTACACAGTGTATATATTCGTTCTGTTTGGTTTTGTTGGTTGGAATTTGCTTATTTGTTTTTTTGTTTTTTTTATTAGTGACAGTTCACCTATTTTCAATACTGTTTTACTTTAAGTTAGTCTAATAGTTACTTGTAAAGTGAATTAAAATGCTACAGTGCTTCTTCTTTTTCCAGTTTGTTTTTTTTACTTCGAGACTAAAAATTTTAACAACTGCGCTGACCAGGAAAATTTGCATAAAAATTGTCATTTTAATGAATGCCATTGCAATATTTCTCTTTGTTATTGAAAATTCTATTGAGAATAAATATACTTCCAGTATAGAAATTCCAGTATCGTGATAACGCTACATTAAACACATTCACATCCTGCTGGAAACGTCATCAGAAAACATGTTTCCTAAATTTCATCTGACAACTGAGTGAAAAGGGCATAAGTTTACTGGCCAGCTGTGGCCCTTTGAGAGGATATGAAGTAAGGTCCACCTTTCATTGGGTGCCAGCAAACCCTTAAAAAACAGGTGCAGATGAACGCAGAAGTTCATTTGAGGTTATGACCATTTTCTTCTCTGACAGAGTGATGCCAGTGTACATAGATGATGTGAGAAATGAGCCACATGTGAGTCGCTTTACCACAACACATGTGGTTCGGCAGCTGATGTTCACGTCACCTTCCTCTGATGAGGCATTTGCTTTAGATCACTCGCCCTATTATTCCTGTCCTCTGGAACTCATTTCCACAAATCTAGCGCTTTTATGAACTTTTTAATGACTAAGGATTATTATTATTATTATAATTATTTTTATATATTATTGTAAATTGAATTAAATATAATAATTGTTGTTGTCATTTTACTGTTTTTTTTTTCTTTTTCATTTATGTGCAGTAGGGTTTTAGATTATATCTTATGTTGTTAAAATTAATCTTTTTTTGCATTACTTTAGTCTTGTGTTTTGTTATGCTTGTTTATAGTTTTGTGAATGCCACAGTGCATCGATACTTAAAAAAATAAAAATAAATAAAAATTGGTTTGCGATAAGCTTTCATTTATCATTTGACCAATTTTTCTTGCCACAACCAACTTTTGATGATAAAACAGATATTAATATTTCAAGTGGTTGAAGTATTAACATTGTACATCGAGTTAGAGCCAGATTGTCACTATTTTATTTATTTTATTTTATTTTATTTTATTTTATTTTATTTTATTTTATTTTATTTTTGTTTATTTAATTTTTCATTATTTTATTTTATGTATTTATTTATTTTATTTTATTTGTTTTATTTTATTAAATTTTTCATTATTTTATTTCATTTTTTTATTAGAATTTTTTTGTTTTATTTTATTTATTTTTATTTTATTTTATTTTAATGTTTTTTAATTATTTTAATTATTTTTCAATGAGAAATATCCTTTTCACAATAAAGCCAAGAATATGTTTCCTTTAATTTTAAATTACTAGAACTTTAGCCATAGATTTTAAATGAAAAGAAAATATCTGCAATTTTAGGACATTTAATAACCTGGACACAAGGTCATGTCCAGGATCTGCAGGGGTCCTCCTTATGATTTCATTTTCTGTTACATTATTTTCAATTCAATTAAATTCAAGTCATTAATTTTCTTTGTAGCTTAGTCCCTATATTAATATGGGGTCGCCACAGCGGAATGAACCGCCAACTTATCCAGCACATGTTTTTACGCAGAGCATGCCCTTCCAGCCGCAACCCATGACTGGGAAACATTAATACACACTCATTTACACACATACACTATGGACAATTTGGTTTACCCAATTCACCTATATGGCTTGTCTTTGGACTTGTGGGGGAAACCAGAGCACCTGGAGGAAACCCATGCAAACACGGGGAGAACATGCAAACTCCACACAGATGCGCCAACTGACCCAGCTGGGGCTCGAACCAGCGACCTTCTTGCTGTGAGGTGACAGTGCTAACCACTGAGCCCCTGAGATACCTATTAATAAATTTTAAATAATTTTGTCCTGCACATAGCTTTCAGAATAAATAAAATGTTAAAAAACTAAAACGTATTATTATTATTATTGTTATTATTATTATTATTATTATTATTATTATTATTATTATTATTATTATTATTATTATTATTATTATGTGTAGCTTAGTTGTAAGCTGTGTTTTATTTATCATAATTTATCATTTTTATTTAATCATACTTTAGATCTGTATCTGTAGAATTTTTGTTTATTTTTTGCCACTGTTTAGATTTTATTTAGATTTAACATTACTAAATCACATTTGCATTTGATTTTGCATCTGATGAATTATCAAGGTCAAGGTCAACATTATTTATATAGCAACTTAAAACAACATGAATGTTAACCAAAGTGCTTCACAAACATGACAACAATAATAAACACTTTGAGAGACAGGACAATATATGCTACAATGACATTTAAAAACTAAAAACAAATGTAAAAATCTGTATCATAAGTGCTAAAAAGGGCCAGAGAGAAAAGGGAGGTTTTGACTAAACTGTGTGTTCCAAAGGTTTGGAGCATAGACTGAAAAAGTTCTGTCCCCTTTTGTTTTCAAGCAGGATTTAAAAACAATTAGCAGGAGCTGAGCAGAGGACCTGAGGGATCTTTGGGGAGAATATAAACTTAATAAATACAAACCAGGGCAAGTCCATGTAGAGCTTTAAATACATACGTTAAAACTATAAAGTTAATTCTCTGTTTCACAGGGAGCTAGTGAAGAGAGCCCTGGATGGGAGTAATATGTTCTCTTTTTTTTCCCCAGTCAAAAGACAGGCTGCTGCATTTTGGACTATCTGTAAGCATGAGCGTGATGACTGACTGATGTCAGTGTACAGTGCATTACAATAATCAAGCCTAGAAGAGATAAAAGCGTGAATAACAGTCTCCAAGTCTTCAAAAGAAAGTTAGTTGCTTTAGTTGGAAGAAGCTGGCTCTAACCGCAGAGTTTATTTGCTTGTCAAATTTCCAGATCTGAGTCAAAAACGATCCAGAGATTTATAAGATTTATTCATTATCAGAAAGCAAGCATGATGTGATGAGGATGATGAGGGTGCTGTCTATGGCTCTGCAGAGTCTGAAATCATCAGAGCTTTTACTGATCGCTCAGCATTACATCATCAAGCTCTCGGCAGCTCCACTTACAGGAGAAAAAGAGCTTCACAGTAGCCAGAGTCTGTAACTCAGTCTGCTTTGAGGAAACATGAGAAAAGCCCCAGTGTCCAAATATGACTGGGTTCATGCGAAGGTGAGCTTTGTAATGCAAGTCAGTCATCAGCTGCGGTGTAAGAAGCTCCAATCCATTATTCACATGAACAAATCATTCCACACTTGAAGGATCCCCACTAAAGGCACTCTAAAGCGACTCAGTGCAAGAGTATATGAAAAAACTCTCAGCTCAGGAGACAAATAATGTATTAAAGTAACTTATTTAGTGTTAAGTAAAAAAACGAGTTGAAGTTTTCTCTGATCTTTAATAAAGCAAGAGATACTGTATAAAGAGTCTGGGTCTAACTTCGATGTAAAGCATCCCGCCGTACCAATGGCATAATAATTTTTTATAATAATAATTTTTTTTAATATGATTTTTTTTACCTATATTTTAAATTTTTTTTTATTTGTATTAATGATCTGAAACCTTTGTTAATAGTATAGGCAGTTTACCAGCCTTACAAGTTACTAGCCTTTTGGCTTTTTTGCACGTCAAACACTTTTATTTTAAAAATACAAATGTTTTTGTTGTTGTTGTTGAGAAACTACTTTGTACAAAATCTAGATGATTGCCTAAAGACATTAAAAAGAACTCCCAAAGATTAGCAAAACATTTCAACAGGTTTTTTTTTTTTTTGGAAGCACATCAAAGTATTTTTTTGTGAAGCGAATTACAAAACATTCAGAATGACCTAAACAGGACTGTAAAATTGTATATATTTACAAGCAAAAAGAGTTTTACCAGCATAACAAAACTGCCGGCAGCTAGCTCTCTGCAACTCTCACATGGTCGCCCACTGAAGCTAGACAGTTCTGCGCCCGGATGGGAGACCACATGGGGAAGCTAGGTTGCTGCCGGAAGCGGTGTTAGTGGAGCCAGCAGGGGGAGCTCAACCTGCGGTCTGTGTGAGTCCTAATGACCCAGTATAGTGAAGGGGACTCTATGCTGCTCAGTGAGCGCCATCTTTAGGATGAGACGTTAAACTAAGGTCCTGATTTTCTGTGGTCGTTAATAATCCCAGGATGTCCTTTGGAAAAGAGTAGGGGTTTAACCCAGGCATCCTGGCCAAATTTGCCCATCATGGCCGTCTAACCATCCCATATCATAATTGGCTTCATCACTCTATCTCCTCTTTCCCAGGTGGATGCTGCACACTGGTGGTGGATGAGGAGGTTCCTCCCAATGTGTGAAGTGCTTTGAGTGTTCAGAAAAGTGTTATATAAATATAAGGACTTATTAATTTACTTATTTACTTTTGAGTGAGTGAGTGAGTGAGTGAACGACTGAATGATATTGGCAGGATTATTTTTAACTATAATAAAACCATTAAAATTAAACCATAACTTCTGTAATCTGTAATTACTGAATGCTTTAAAACTAAAATATAAAAGTTAAAGGTAGGTAAATGCAACAATAGTTCAGTAAAACTAGAGTAACCCTCCTGTCATGTTCGGGTCAAATCTGACCGATTTACAACTTAAATCAATCATAAATATTGCGTTTTACATCTGATTGCCGTAAGGCCTTATGATGTCCTCCACACTATGAATTGGAACATATAAAAGTGATGATCACCTCTTTCATTGAATATTGAGTGTTTTAATCAACCTTGTTACACCTGTGGTGTTCCTGCTCAAAAGTGACCACCATAGGAAATGAATGGGTATCCAGACTATGTTCATTCATCAGACAGAAAACATCCCCACACACACTACCCCAACTCACTCACTCACTCACTCACTCACTCACTCACTCACTCACTCACTCACTCACTCACTCACTCACTCACTCACTCATTTCAGACTGAACAATGTCTTTTGCAGGTACACATCACTTTTCTTTAATCTTTTTGTTTCTTTATTTATTTCTCTCTCTCTGGAAAGAAGCACAGAGAAGTAATCTTGTTCCCTTTCTTTCTTTCTTTCTTTCTTTCTTTCTTTCTTTCTTTCTTTCTTTCTTTCTTCTCTTCTTTCTTTCTTTCTTTCTTTCTTTCTTTCTTTCTTTCTTTCTTTCTTTCTTTCTTTCTTTCTTTCTTTCTCATCCAGCATATGTTTTACGCAGTGGATGCCCTTCCAGCTGCAACCCATCTCTGGGAAACAAGCACACACACTCATTCACACACATGCACTACGAACAAATTAGCTTACCAAATTCACCTGTACCGCATATCTTTGGACTTGTGTGGGAAACCGGTGAGGCGACAGCACTACCTTCTGCACCACCGTGTCGCCTATTTCCTGTATTAGTACACTAATATAGTACACTTGAAGGACTGAAAATACGATCACTCAGAACACAAGAAAAAATAGCATTTTGTTTGTGCTTTGCTGGTTGATAATTCCTTCAGATGCATTAAAGTTTACATTTCTTTGGTCAGACCCTGATAGTTATCTTAGCAAGCTGTCTATTAGTAATGAAACAAAGTGTTTTGACTTCAGTTATCTATTGTTCATTTTGTAATACATTTTCAGCGCCTATTTTTATTTTCATTGCAGTTATAATATGTCTAATTCTGTAAATTCATGTTAAACACTACTTTGAGACATTGTTCACAGCTGAAGAATGTTGAATAAAAATTTGTTGGAGAAAAAAATATTTTTGTGCTAATATAAGGGCAGTTAAAACAGACCATCAGTTCTGACTGGGAACACTAAAGTAAGGGGCTGGATGTGAACAAGACAGCTAGGTGGGGTAAAACTGCATAGAGACATATCTTTAACTCTGTGTACTGTAGGTCTTAAGGAATAGGTCTTTAGTAAACTATTCATCTAAAAGTAAATGTTAATTATAGGGAATAATGATTTACTTAACGTTAAAAAAAAAAAAAATTCCACACAAGATCCTTTACAGTGGAACATGGTTATTTAGAGTATTAAAATGCTCTTCACACTTAGAAAAAAATGTTTTGCTAAGAACTCTTCACTGAAAGCTTCTTCGTGCAACCCAGAATGGTTCTTCTGTGGTACACTGCTTTTCCTAATTAGATTACTTGTCTTGTTTCCAGTCCAAATATCTAAAAATTCTTAAATCAAGACATATCTTCTAGACAAGCAAAAATACATTCGTTTAAAGAAATAATGTCATAATTAAGAGAGTTTTTCCACAAAAAAATAAAAATAAAAATAAATAAATAATCAGTCAATGGACTGAGCTAAAAAATCTTGTGCTTTGTTTTTTCGTTTTAAAATATTTTCCAAATTAAGTTCAACAGAGCAAGGAATTTTTCACAGTATATTCTTTAGCATTTTTTTCTTCTGGAGAAAGTCTTATTTGTTCATTTCGGTGAGATTAAAAGCAGTTTTAAATTAATATATATATATATTTTAAGGTCAATATTATTAGCCCCCTTATAAGTAATTTTTTTTTTTTTGATTGTCTACAAAACAAAGCATGTGTTGCCTAATTACCCTAACTTGCCTAATTAACCTACTTAAGGCCTACTTAACCTACTTACTTATATATATATATATATATATATATAGTAATAAATGATGTACTGTCATCATGGCAAAATAAATTAGTTATTAGAAATTAGTTACTAAAATTTTTATTATGTTTATCTTATTTCTATTAAACAGAAATTGGGGGAAAATATACATGGGGTTAATAATTCAAATGGGCTAATAATTCTGTTTTTAACTGTACTTCATTATTTCAATATTTGTAGTTGCCTGCTGGATTAAAGTCACATTCAGCTGATACAGCAACTGTACTTAATATATAAAACAAACAACATGAGCATCTTGAAGTGATAGCACAGGCTTTACATGGTTGCTGTTTATGTTTGTGAGGCCAGTGTGTCCAGAGATGATTGGGTGACCACGGCTCATGAAGATAAATGAGGAGATGATGTAATTCCATGCGGCAGGAGTGGATGGCTGACATACTCGGCGATCTGCAGTTTGCTCCAGTTAGCCAGCACTGACATGATAATGATGACAAAAGCTTTACCAGGAAACATCGCTGGGGCCGGAGTTGCTCAGAGACTCTTTATGGTGCAGTGAAATTGAAAGATGAAGCATCTCTGTCAGTGGCTGTTGGCATAAGCAGAGGACGTGACGACAGCCACACTGTTGAGTCACACTGTTTGTCAATAATCAGCGCATCTGTCACTGTAACGTAAGGCTGCAAATCACTCGCGGCTATGAATGCTGACGATGATGTGTTTCCCTTCTGTCTGCAAGGATTTTTATTTCCTTTTTTCCTTTTTGGTCATGGTGACATAAAAAATACATGAAATCGAATTGACAGATATTTTTATTCTGTATTCTGAGTTTTAAAGATGCTTTGCAAACATTGGTTGTTGATGGGATGTTGAGATATGGCATCACAAGTAAACAATATAGCAAATTAGAAAACACAATGGCAATACAGAAAACATAAACAAATAATAAAAATATAAATAAATAAATAAATAAATAAATAAATAAATAAATAAATAAATAAATAAATATCCGGAAATTAACAAAATAAGTCAAATATGAAAACATAACACTTGAGAAAATACAATGACAAATATGAAAACAAAATAGGTCAGAAAATACAACAGCAATTAAAAAACAACAACTTTATAATAAGTTAATGAACACAATGACAGTTTTAAAGCATAATTCAAGGAGCAAAACAACAAATCACAAGTAAACAAAATGGCAATACTGAAATCAAGGACTAATAATAAAAAAACAAATGCGAAAACTAACAAAATAAGTGAAATGTGAAAACATAATAAGTAAGAAAACACAATGACAAATCCAAAAACAAAACAAAATAAGTTAGAAAATACAACAACAATTAAAAAAACAACACCTTAATAATATGTTAATAAACACAATGGCAGTTCAAAAGCATAAGTCTGAAAACAAAACAATAAATCACAAGTAAACAAAATGGCAATACAGAAAACATGGACAAATAATAAAAAGCAAATGCAGAAACTAACTAAGTCAAACTTGAAAACATAAGAAGTGGGAAAACTTAATGACAAATCCAAAAACAAAACAATTTCGAAAACGCAACAACAATTGAAAATATATTATATTAAGTAAATAAATACAATGACAGTTCAAAAGCATGAGTCAGGAAGCAAAACAACAAATCACAAGTAAACAAAAAAGCAAATTAGAAAACAAAATGGCTGTACAGAAAACATGGACAAATAATAAAAACAAATACAGAAACTAACAAAATAAGTCAAATGTGAAAACATTACAAGAAGTGAGAAAACAATGACAAATCCAGAAACAAAGCAAGTCAGAAAATGCAACAACAATTCAAAATGTATTATAATAAGTAAAAAAACACTATGAAAGTTCAAAAGCAAAAGTCAGGAAGCAAAACAACAAGTCTGAAAACAAAACAACAAATTACAAGTAAACAAGATTGCAAATTAGTAAACATCATGGCAATACAGAAATCAAGGACCAATAATAATAAACAAAACAAAATCCGAAACTAACAAAACAAGTATAATGTGAAAACAATACAAGTGAGAATACGCAATAACAAATCCGAAAACAAAACAAGCCAGAAAATGCAACCACAATTCAAAAGACATTATAATAAGTAAACAAACAGTCAGGAAGTGAAAAAACAAATCAGAAAACAAATAAGTACAAACCAAAAATCACAGTGGCAACTTAGAAAACATAATTCAGAAAGCACAACATTTCAGAAAATATTATAAGAACTCAAAAACCAAAATGACAAATCCAGAAACTAAAACAATTAGTCAAATGTGTAAACATTCTGGCAAGTGAGAAAACACAATGACAAATCTGAAAACAAAATCAGTCAGAAAATGCAACACAATTTATAAAATGCCAATAAGCACAATGATATTACAAAAACAAAAGTTAGAAAATAAAACAACAAATTGGAAAACAAAATAAGTAATAAAAACAAACAAAAACAACAGCAACGACAATTCAGAAAACATTACAAGTCAGAAAACACCATGACAAATTGGAAAATAAACAATCAAGTCATAAAATGTTCAAACAATCTCAAATACAAAAATACATAAATAAATAAGAAAACTATAACAATTCAGACATAACAGAAATGGTAGACTTATTCTGTGAATTAAATACCTACTGCTAATTGGATAAGACATCTGCCAGTCAAACGACTGGTGTCTGTCAGCGGCTGTTGACATAAGCAGAGGACATGACGACAGCCACACTGTTGAGTCACACAGTTTGTCAATAATCAGCACATCTGTCACTGTAATGCAAGGCTGCAAATCACTCACGGCTATGAATGCTGAAGACAATGCTTTTTCCCTTAAACTCATGCTGAGATAGAAACCGTAACAACAACAGAACAGTGAACAATATGACAAGTCAGAAAACACAGCCAATACAGAAAATCACATTTAAAACAACACATCTACTAATCTGAAAACAAAGTAAATCAGAAAACTGAACAACTAGTCAGATAACACAACTACAAATCCAAAACCAAAACAACTAGTCCGAAAACAACAGAAAAGTTTGAAAATAAATTGTCAGAAAGTGCACTGGCACTAAAGAGAAAACTTTAAGTTGGATAATATGGCAACGATTGAGAAACATTATTAACAAATCAGAAAACACAACTACAAAACTGAAAACAAACTAAGCCAGAAAGTACAGCAACAATTCAGAAAACACAAACATTTGAAAACAAAATATCAGAATCTGCAATGACAAATAAGAAAACATTATAAATAGCTTGAAAACACAACATAATGTTGAACAGGGGTTCTCAATCTCGGTTCTGGAGGTCCTGTGTCCTGCAGATTTTAGCTCCAACTTGCTTCAACACACCTGCAAAGATGTTTCTAGAAAATCTAGTAAAGCTCCAGTCACACTGGACTATTCTCCCCATAAACTTCCATTCATATGCACGCAAATGTGTCAGACCAGAAACGCAAGCTCGTTCGACAAGTTTCGCAGTTTTCTGTGTTGCAAAGCTCAAGATTGGTGAACACCGACCTGTAACCTCTCTGGACAGAAATTTGAAATATGGACCAATCACTTACTTTTTTAAATGTCTAATCATCTTGTTTATTCCCGCCCCTCTTCTTAGCACCATACGACAGAATTTTGCAAGCTCAAACTCTAGTGTGACTGCAGCATACAAGCTTGAATAATTAAACCAGGTGTGTCTGATTGGGGTTGGAACTAAACTTTGCAGGACACCGGCCCTCCAGGACCAATTGAGAACCCCTGCTGTAGAATAAAATATGTTTCAATATGCGTTCTTCCAAATTTCTGCAGTTAAAGTATCTGTTTTAAAACAGACATGACAGAGAATGTGAACAATGAATATATTAGCTATAGTGCAGGGATGACAAGACAAGTCCTGTTCCTGGAGTTCTACTTCCCTGCAGATTTCAGTTGCAACCCATATCAAACACACCTGCCTGTAGTTATCAAGTACTGTTCAGTTGATCGGTTAATAGTTTTTTATCTTTGGTTCAATTAAAGTTAGGGAGTTTCTCAAAAACATACATGATATCGTACATTTATGCAAACATTTCAATCTTTGTGATTGTCATTTTTTCTACGATTTCTTAAAAACAATATAGACATCTTTTTTCTGCTGTTGTTTTTGTTATTATTATTAGTTTCCCAGTGCTGGGTTGCGGTTAGAAGGGCATACGCTGTGTAAAACATATGCCGGAATAGTTGGTGGTTCGTTCTGCTGTGGCGACCCCTGATAAATAAGAGACTAAACCGAAGGAAAATAACTCCGCTGGTGATCACTTCCTGTGGTCTGTTGTGGTCACCCGCGGTGTTTTCTCTGTTGGAGATTGATTCTGGGGCTCTTTACGCTCATCCGCTTCTCCAGCGGCTGACGGTGGTCTGGGCATTCACACGCGGACACTGCTGTTGCTCGTTTTCACTGATTGCAGGATCTGTGTATATCTCGTTGCTTTCACTCACACATGGCCGAGTCTTGTTTCTTTACGAATAATTAAATTTACGAAGCATTTCTACTTGTTTTGTCCCAGTGTCTTTGATTCTTACTTCGTTCTCTGTTTTTGATTCGTTGCCACCTAGCCTGACCTTTTGCCTGTGTTTTGACTTCATTTTTTGGATTACCCTTGTGCTATTGTTTTGCTCCTGTGTTTCTGTTTTTGTTTCTGACCATTGCCTGTATGACCTCGCCTTTAATAAACTGCATTTGGATCTCCACGTCCGCTGTCAGCGTCTGCTTCGTAACAAAAGGATTATTATTATTAGTAGTAGTAGTAGTAAGTAACAGTAGTTTTTCCAGTTGAGTGTTTATGTATTGATATTGACAGTTCAAGGTCAAATTAAATAAATGATAATTGGCTTTATATTGGCGACGCGGTGGCGCAGCAGGTAACGCTGTCGACTCGCAGCAAAAAGCTCACTGGTTCGAGCCACGGCTAGGTGGTCAGTTGGCATGTGTGGAGTTTGCATGATCTCCCCATGTTCTCGTGGGTTTCCTTCAGGTCCTCCGGTTTCCCCCAAAGTCCAAAGACATGCAGTGTAGGTGATTTGGGTAAGCTAAAAATGTCAGTAGTGTATGTGTGTGAATAAGAATGTATGGGTGTTTGCCAGTGATAGGTGGCAGCTGGAAGGGCATCGGTTGTGTAAAACTTGTGCTGGATAAGTTGGCGATTCATTCCAATGTGGCGCCCCAGATTAATAAAGGGACTAAGCCAAAAAAAAATGAATGAATGAATGGCTTTATATTTAAGTAAACAGAAAAAAAAACACATTTTAAAGTAAAACTAAATCTTGAATGATAAAAAAATATATATAATTATTCATTAAATCAAAACAAACACTTTTTTTTCTTTCTGTGCTTGTAAAGAAAACTAAATGTGGACATTCTAAAATTATGATTTACATTTTCAAATACTTTCTGAGGCTACAGGAGAATTCAACATGCTCACTCTTGTATTTAATCACAGAATTAAATAGGCCATACATTTATGTATGTGTAACATGCATGTTTTACTACAGCATGAAGTGCCAGAGCACTGATTTAAGAGGCGCTTTCCAGGAAGGAACATTATTCAATAACCACGAGCAGTTTGGCGACCTCTTTGAAAGGCACAATCCTGTTTTTGTAAGGCCTGCCCATTCTCTAAAGCGCTCTGTCCTTTTGTGAAGAGCGATGCCAGGAGCAGCAGCTGGAAAAACACAGCCGACCGAGGGCTTAAAGAGCCACACGGTTAACCAAAACTCGCATGCAAGCTGCCATGCAAATGCAGCCCTTAAGCAGATTTCTTACATTGTCCCCTTTGCAGCATATAGAAACCCCAGACCGATGCAGATGCACATCCACACAGGGCAGGCGATGCTAGAATGATCTCATGTGGGTTTGACTGGCATGTCTTGTGTTGTTTGCCAAACAGAAGCAGCGCCTTGTCCTGCGCATGAAATCAGATCTCAGACATGAGGTCACGCTTTCAAGTGTCCCTTTCGTCTGCTGCATCGTTGTGCAGAAAATGCCATTATACAACGAAAGAGGATTAAGAATGGGTTGTAATAGAGGAAAGGAACTGAAAACAGAAGGGCAGGTTCAATGCAAACAGTTGCGCCACTTTTGGTGACAGTATTTCAGTGCAAACCCTACAATATTTGGTAACCACACACAATCTAGTTTAACTAGGCGTTAAATGTTCAAAGTGAATTTGCTGTTGTTGTTTTTTTTTCCCAATGTAAACATGCATGCTTTCTGTGTAAATTTATTCAGGAAAAAAAAGTGGTAAATAATAGATTTATAAAGAATGTGGTAAATGCTTAAAAGAATTGTTAGATTTTTTTTATTGTAGATTTTATTAGTATTATTATTATTATTATTATTATTATTATTATTATTATTATTATTATTATTATTATTATTATTATGGTGACGCGGTGCCGCAGTGGGTAGCATGCGCGCCTCACAGCAAGAAGGTCACTGGTTCGAGCCTCAGTTGGCGTTTCTGTCTGGAGTTTGCATGTTCTCTTCATGTTTGTGTGGGTTTCCTCCAAGTGTGAGTGTGTTTCAAATCTTTATGAGTTTCTTTCTTCTACACAGAAGAATATATTTTGAAGAAAGTTAAAAATCTGTAACCAATGGTTACTTTTTTCCAGCTTTTAAATATCTTCTTTTGTGTTCAGTAGCAGATAGAAACATATAAGGGTTTCAAACAAGTCAAGGGTGAGTAAATGATGACAGAACCTTCATTTTTCAGTCTCTTTAAAGTTTTGTTTTTTTATCTCTTTAAATCATGGAGCACAGTCTTACAGCCCGTTTACACTGAGTGGTACAGTATGGGTCGGTACGGGTCACCTTTATCAGGCTTGAGTTTTCCACTGTCAAAAGGGTTCCACTGATGATTGCCAATGGTACCCTTTTGGTGGGTGTGGTGTACGACAGAAAGTTTCAGACGACGTCATTCTCGCTCCAGGAAATATCAAAGTAAAGCTGTACGGGTCGTTCACATATCATATGAGAAGCACTTCTCACAAAACAGATGCTTTATACACATAAATACTTGTGTATAAATGTTACTAACCTTTCTATGAACAGGATTTGATTATAACTGCAGATCAAATAATGCGAAATAGCCTACTGTAACATCTGCAATTATATGAAATAAATGCAGCATATATGAACACATACAGACTCTTACAGTGTCAGAAATGTTACCAATTACAGTAAAACTACGCACAGCATACATTTAGTCCTTATTTGGGTTCAAAAACAACATGAAACATAGCCCAGTCAGTGCAAACCTCTGATCTGCATCTTTAATCTTCACCAGCACATGTAGCCTTGTGTTAGGGAGCAATTCCATCATTCCTGCGTTCATAATAGTCCAAAAGGTGATGATAATAGTTAAACATGGCAGCTTGTTTTAGGTTGCTGAAACAATCGTTTGCTCCTTTGTTTTGTCGGGCCGTACCGTAGCGTACCACTCAGTGGAAACGGACCATTATAAGCATGTATTTATGTTTTTACACAATTATTCGTTCATCCATTCATTCATTTTCCTTCGGCTTAGTCTCTATTTCACTGGTCGCCACTACAGAATGAACAGCCAACTACTCCAGCACAGTGGATGCCCTTCCAGCCACAACCCAGTACTGGGAAACACCCATACACTCTTGCATTACCACACCACTCCAATTTTGTTGTCTTGGACTGTGGGGGAAACTGGAGCACCCAGAGGAAACCCACGCCAACACGAGGAGAATATGCTCCACACAAAAATGCCAACTGACTCGAACAAGCAACCTTCTTGTTGCGAGGCAATAATGCTAACCACTGAGCCCCTGTGCCGCCCTCTTTTTACAGAGACACAAAACATTACAATAGAAACTCAAAGACAGTAAAGTACAATAGAAATGTAATATGGTCATATATTGACCTTATTCTGTAGTGCACTCGTTTTTGTGTTTGTTTTAGAACGTCCGATTCAGTTGCCTATGGGAGAAATTACTAGGAATAAACCTGCTCAACAAACAAGTGTGTTCATAACTATGACCAGATTGTATATGCAGTTTTTAACCTGAGATATCATTTGCACAGAAAATATTTTAGAGAAAGAAAGCATAATGATTTTCTGACATTAAATAACTTGTAAAAAGTTGTGATAATTTTGTGGCTGTCATCCAAATTTATTGTTTTTTTAACCTGAAATCACAAGAAGACATAACTATTTTACGTTTTGCAAAATTGGCAGTGACTTTGTTAGGAGATAAGGTGATGAATCCATTTGAATAACTTCTTCTGTTTGATTTGAGCTTGTACAATTTGTAGTAAGAAAGAATAAAGTGTGACCCCTTACTATAAAGTATAATGTATCATAACTTATAATGTTAGTCATTCTCCATTTTTTATATGAGTGAATTTTCAATTCATCTTTATTTGTATAACACTTTTACAATGTAGATTGCATCAAAGCAGCTTAACATAGAAGTTCTAGTAAATTGAAACTGTGTCAGTCCAGTTTTTAGAGTTGAGGTTCAGTTTAGTTCAGTTGAGTGTGGTTTAATTTCACTGCTGAAAATCCAAACACTGAAGAGCAAATCCATCGATGCGCAGCTCCATGAGTCCCAAACCAAGAAAGCCAGTGGTGAGGAACAAACTTAACCAATTAACGAAAGTGAAGAAAAAAAACCTTGAGAGAAACCAGGCTTAATAAGGCACGACCATTTTTCCTCCAAAGGAGGCATGATGTTGATATGATGATATGATCTAAATGACAAGAAAACATAGTTGTTTGTGCTAATGGCGTGTTCACATTTGTACATTAGTTCAGTTTGTTGTCACTCCGATTTTAAGACTGTCGTTGTATTCATAGTTCAGTCAAACCACTACAGATTTATCTTTATAGGGGTCTCTGTCCTCTTGTTTGGTGCTCATCAAAGTTTAGGTGGCACCTTTTTTATGCTTAATCAAATTATGCCAGTGGCGCTTGTGTTTAGCGAGTGTCGAGTCCGTGAAAAAGTTCAAGATGGATACTTTTATTTTGTGTTTATTTTATATTTACAGTTGTTGAACAATTGGCTGTTCCCATCTCTCTCTTTCTTGAGTTTGAGCTACTATCGCATGTGTTACTGCTGTAAACACTAAACACTGGCAAAGAAATTTGACACAGTGGGACATAAAATCCCCACTGCCTGCTGGAGTTTTAAAAGTGATGTTGCCTGAGCAGCACAGACAGAATGCAGAAGTATAAATGCTCATATGCGTCACTTACGTGCAAGGAACAGGTATGAGCAGTTGAGTATGGTGATTGTGCAAGGCAGAAGCACAAATAATGATTTACAGAGCAACCTACCTATTTATAATTGTTTTTCTCATTTCTGTTTACAAAACAAATATAATGGTCAACTTTACAGCAGAAAAAAAGGTGTTTACAGACTGGTGCAAAAAAAAGAAGATTTTGGACTATATAGTCTAATATTACACTTCATGACAACTGTGAGGGAGTCAATTTTTTTTATAACACATTAGTTTCTATTAAGTTATATTAAGTCTGCATAATTTAGACCGTGGCCACTTGAGTGACAGCTAAGTCTCACTGGTCACCGTCACATCACTTCAGCTGATTCCGGCTGATTAGCTGCTGAACTCGGCATATACATCATATTTTTTGCTTTGTTTTGTTTTATGTGGCTTTAAACAGTCAATTTCCTTTTGGAATTATTTCTTACAATTATCAGATGATATGGCATGCTGTGTGCACTTAATTGTGCTCACAAACTATTCAAGTGGCCTCCATTTCCCAGGTGAGGGAAATTCTTATGTACTTATGCACTATATCATATCTATAAATATATTTATTTAGAATAATTTAGCATTTATATTTTTCTTTAGAACTTGAATGCACTCCAGAATCTGCCATGCAGATTGATTAACTATGACTCTTGAACAGTCGTCTGAAACGTTATCATACAGTTTTATGCCTGGATTTCTTAAATAGCATTGCAGTTACTAACATAGACTATATTTGAAGTATCAGGAAGTAACAATCCTGTAGAAAAATGTCATAATAACAATGCTTAATGGCTCAATGTATTACAACTAGGGTTGGGCAATGTCAACCAATTTGGCATTGTACGATGTCTAATGTGAAACATTGCAATGGCATGATGGTGAATTAATTATTTATGAATAATTAATTATAATCAAATTAATTAATTGTAACCTATCATTTCAACTACATGACCCACATGGTCTTTGTTTTACCCATAACCAAATCATGAATAAAGATAAGGTACACACAATTTACCACCTGACTTACCAATCACTTTTTTCACGAGACTCTGGCATGAGAAGGCAGAATGATCTGTGTCCTTATAATGGCGTTGACAAACTTGATTGGTAAAAAAGATGCACAAACAACAAAAACCAGCCAACAATAATTTTGGCGAAAACCTCAGATACTAAGTACAAGTGTGAAAGCGAAAAATTGAAGCAGTGTACTGACGCTGTGACATGTTACCTGATAAATTCAAAAGACTGAAGAGTGGTTAGATCGAGACAAGATTAATTAAATCATTATTTTATTATCATGTTTAACAACTATATAGTAAGGCGCGATCCAGAGGTACATCCTTGATAAAGTGTCTGACGTGCACTGCACTCTGGGGTTTTGTGCTCAAAGCACCCGCTGACTGCCTGGAGCTCAGACCTGCACATATGCTAGAGCGCATGGCAGAGTGTGTGTGTGTGGTCACATGGTGTATGTTTTCAGCGGTATTGTGTAGACAGAGATCTTTTTAGAAATGCTTGATGAAATGCAAGTGTGGACGTGGATCATTTTTCTTCTAAATGACATTTTAAAACAAAGATGTATTAGTGTAAACAGGGCCTAAATGTGTATTTTCGCGAGCAGTTTGCTGCTGCGATGAGGGCGGGGTGTAGGATTACAATGCCGGCTCAGCATCATGATGTCTATCATCCATCGGCGATGGACGATGGCATTGTCTATCGACCCAACAGTGTTTTTAAAAGACTAAAAGCTTTATTGATATAGTATACAACCAAGCACATGTGGTCAGAACACAAATGAATCGCAGGTAATGAAATATTAAGCATTTCTTCAAAAAAAAAAAGACAGTCTAAGCAAAATGCTAACAGGCACCTGTAGCTCCGCCTCTTTGCCCTTTTTTAGGTTACCTTCGCATGGCACGATAATGCGTGAACAAAATGGCAACAGTTGACCACGCCCACTTGTAGCTTCATTTGTGCGCTTCAGAAACCTATAGGTGACGTCACGGATACCACGTCCATATCTGTTACAGTCTATGATGTGAACACACCCTAAAATTTGGAATCTGGCTTCCTCCATGTTAAAAATACTAAAACAAAATAAATTTTAAAAATCAATCAATTAAAAAACAAAATAATAATAAAATATGTGTGTATATATATATATATATATATATATATATATATATATATATATATATATATATATATATATATATATATATATATATATATATATATATATATAAGATGTGACTCATGCAATTATTATTAAATTTGTACTTAATGTATTCCAATGTAACTCCATTTAACTGCAAATTTAATGCATAATCATTTTACATTTATATGTTTAATTTCTTTATATTGTTATTGTTTATTTATATTAGTACCCTCGCTAAGTCTTGCTTAATCAGTCTTTAGAAAAACGAGTCTGTTTTCTTGTCCGCTTCTTAAATCGATAAACCTAATGATACAACCTCCTGTCAGACTTTTGGGGGTCCATTTGGAATGAGTCTTTTTTTTTTTCCTCCCTTTCTCTGGTGACTTTGATTAAACCCGGTTAATTATTTGCTCCACATATTTGTTGTGATGAATGATGCCCGCGCCCGCGCCTGACTTTGTTTTGATAACACGAGGCTCGTGAATGTCAGAGTAGAGGGCACAGCCTGAAGGTGAGACCACCGTCTACACTCCTGTCTGATGACATCATCATCTCCGGCTGGAGCATTTGAGCCCAGCCAAACACGCAGTGCATTCAATAGGCTGCCGTCTGTTGCTGTGGGAAGGACTCCGCCAATCCCATTTTTTCCTCCTCAGCCCTCCCTTAATGTATACATCACTGATTCCATGAGTGATCTTTCTCTCAGTGTCCATAGCCTTCTCCAAAGACAACATATTATGCCGTCAGTCAGAAAACTGCACTCCTGAGAGGCTTGGAGAGTCTGGGTGTGTGTATGTGTGTTTGTGCTGTTTATGTATTTTTGAAGTCACTTGCAGGAGTTAAAGTTATGCCCTGTTTGTTTTGTTGAGGAATCTCAAATATTAAGATGTGATTGGTTAAAAGTTTGGGGTTTGGAAAAATAACAGTTTTGAAAGGGGTCTCTTATGGTGTCAAATACAGTGTTTGTGTATTGACAAAGGGAATTCTATTCAATCTTGTTACAGTTTTGTAATTTTATCTTGTTTGTTTCAGTTATTTTCAGTTATTTTTAACGTCTTTAGTTTCATGTAATCCTTCAGAATTTATTCTAAAATACAGATTTGATGCTTAAAACATATTTATGATCATTGTAAAGTGATGTGCTGTTAAATGTTTATGCAAAATTCATGCAATTTTACATATGTATTTTATTATAAAAATTGTTTGTGTGTATATATTATATATATATATATATATATATATATATATATATATATATATATATATATATATATATATATATATATATATATATATATATACAAGCAATATCACATGAGTAGCAGTGTGTGGCTGTATATTGGCACTGGTGGGAGGTGTGCGTTGGTTACCATAGTGTCCCACCAGTGATGATATACAGCCACATCGTACTGCTACGAGTGTGATACTGCATTTATACAACCGTTCTCTGGCGTAATTATGTATATGAAAAAAATCAAACACAGAGAGTCTCAAAACCTTTTTGTAAGAGGAACTACTTTCTTCCACAATTCATTCACATCTGCAGCTGACGTCAGAACAGCAGGAGCCGTTACTAATTCACCAGTGTCATTTTAGAGCTAGTATTTGAATGATTCTCTAGCATAATGTCTAAAGTGAAGACAAAACAGGTGATTTTACTGACATTTTGAGATTATGAGGCTAAACAGCATGAAATTACATCTTAGTCTACACAGATTTTTCAGATTTTTCCCAGTATTTCTCTGTTGCGTTCGGGAGATAACACTATTTCTATGGTATAAATACAACACTACAACAAACAAAAGAGAGAGATTGACTTAAAAGTAAACAGTTACCTGTTTAATAATGATTTAATCAGCTTCTTAGGGCTTAATATGGGCCTGTGTCGCTATCTTGTGGATGAACATCGTCAACCATCTTTGCTCAAAGACAGGCCAATGGCCACTGACGCGATGTCTCTCAGAAATTAAAAATATAGTAAAATAGGCACTATCCTTTAAAACAACTACATTCTTCACTAAAAATGCCTCAAAAGTACATATGTTATGTTGTCCAAAAGCAGCAAAGTTTGTCAAACTGTAGAGTGTCCTCTGCTTGTTGCTGTACAGTATGTAGGTGGAGTAATACACAAGGGTGAAGGGTTAAGAGGCTGGATGTGTGCTGTGACTGGCATAAATATATATATATATATATATATATATATATATATATATATATATATATATATATATATATATATATATATATATATATATATATATATATATATATATATATATATGTAGACCTAGGCTGCTGAAAAAAAGGGGTCTGGTAAATTCTGATGTGGTTAAACTGAAATATGATCACTATATGGACCAAAAACTTATAAACAAATCAAAAAAAGGACATGATGTTCCATGTAAAAGGTCAGAATGCGCAAGCATTCCTGTTTTTTCTTGTCATGGTGACACTTTCCTTTAAATTTCAAAGTTTAAAATTGCTATCTCCTTGGAGAAAAGGTGTGGTCAATGTAGGAATCACTGTGAGTTTTGTGTCCTTTTCAGATTTTATAAACTCATTCACCTGGTGTGATTAAAACACTATAACATGTAGGCACATACATCAAACATATTTAATCCAGTACACAGCATAGTTTTGGAAATCCAGTAGGCATTGCTGCATAATATACACACATTTGTTATCTTTTTTTTAGCATTTTTAGATTCTGTATTTAAAAATGATGCTGTGAATGCTTGGCGAATTGAGACTAAATGTAGTGTTTGCAAAATTAAAGTAATCAGTATGTTTAAAGGCAGTCATCAAAATAAAGTGAAACCAAAAAAAGATTGGGTAAGTTGTTTACTTATGAGAATTTTCAGTCACACTGTACTTGAAGGGGTGTTCATAAAACTGTCATGACACTTTTATAATCATGACATAGGACACATCATGGACATAAAGGAGATTGTATTCACGCTTATGACAACTGTCATTAGGTGTCATTAGCTCCGTTATGTCATCCTTAATGTAAATGTGTTATGTCAACTTAACATTACCAACACAACAAAACCTTTCATTGTCTTTCCATGACAACTTGACATTACCAAGACAACATAACATGTCGTAAATCTGTCATAAAAATAAATGTAATAAGGTTATTGTAATGTAAAGTTTTCACTGGTGATCACTTTTTTAGTGGAACAAGCGACATTTTTCATTAAAAGTGTCAATACTCATAATAATCAGTGTCACTAAGGTTAAATGACATTAATTGGCATATCAATGTCAAATTGAAGTTGTAACAATGTAGTTGAGGTCAAGAAGAACATCAATGATGCTGTTATAAAGTTCATGGCACAATTATAATGGCCTCATGACAATCATGTTTATGACGGGTTTATGACAAGATATGAAGTCTTGATAAAGTCCAGTTGTCATGACAAAGACATCTCAATCAGTGTCATCTTTGTATATAAAATGACATAACTGAGCAAATGACACTTAATGACAGTTGTCACAAGCATGCATAAATCATATTTATGACATATAATGTCATCTGAAGGTCTCATGAACACCAAGATACAAGTGTACCTATTTTTATTTTTATTGTCTGATTATTTGTATTTCTTTAATAGTATATAGAAGTGTTTGGGGCCCTCAGAGAAAACACACTTCTTATAGTGTCCACTGTTGTCAAAACATGTTGTTGAGGAAAAACAAGTAATAGCTGTAAAAGCGCTGACTCCACTGGCTTGCTCTCTCTTCGGCTCTTACCGCACATGCACAATGCATGAGGAGCTCATACCATAAATCCAGGCCCATTTGGCTCGATCGACATCTGGACAGGAGCTTCAGATCCGTACCTGTCTTTAGATGTCTTTCTCTCAATAGAGCAGTCCCTAGATACGTTCACAAAAACCAGTGAATGAACAAAGGGGCTCTTGCTCAGAGGAATAGCCAAAGATGAGGGCTTTAAGAGGTCAGAGGTGTGTGGTTTTCTCCTGTTAAAGCTACACAGGATGTGTCTAAACTATGTCAGTAAATGACAGCTGAAAGGTAGAGCACCGAAACAAAGACCTGACCTGACAGCGCAGTCTGTGGATCAATGCTTGGACAGATTATAAACACAGGAGTACACAGAGCGACTGTAAAACTCTGGGAGAAAAGGATGTCGAGCCTGGGCACCATGACATGCTAACTGACCCATCCAGAGGGCATCTTTCATAACATCTTCAACCCGTTCCACGTTCAGCCTCGGAGCCACTATTATCGCTAGACCCTGTTTCGGAGTGTCTGCCTGCTTGACATATGAAGCAAGATAACTGTCAATTAGGATAAAAAAATAAATAAATATCCAAATACTTGTGGCCCTTTAATATCTGTCAATTAAGATGAAATCACATATGCAGAGCTGGAAAAGCAAGACACATTCGGAAACTATTCCATCACGGACCTGACCCTAGATCAGTTTCTTTTCGATATAATGAGAAGGAAAACTGTTCCTGCAATGTAAATGTTAACCAGGATTAAATCTGTTGGATCTACTTTTTTTCAGACCAAACAAATCAATATAATTAAATCATAAGTGTGAACACACCTTATGGTAAACTGAATGTATTAAGGCAACCATCAAGAATGAAGAACTGAAATATTTGAAACATTACAATTGAGTGTATAATATATATATATATATATATATATACATGTAACCCAGTAGAATGAAGTTCTACACGTTTTAAGTTTTGAAATAATCTTAAGGTTATTTATTTATTTATTATCTATCTATCTATTTATTTATTCATATTAGTTCTAGAACAGATCTAAATCTAAATGCATTTTGCATTCATGTGTGAATATATATCTCCTAATGTTGATGTGTAATGATATCTGCGTTCGTCTTTGAGAGCATGATCAGATAGCAAGTTTGATCAACCTTCACTGAAATACAAGGGGTTAACAAGTTTGTTAGGTGTTCCTTGATTGGTTTATATGTGTCTAGTCCCGCCCTCCGGTTTGGAATGTGAAATGTGATTGGTTGTTGAGGGGAGGGGGATTTGACAGCCGGCAGATTTGGAAACAGAGAGAGACGCGCTGCGGGCTGGAATGATTGAGAAACATACACGGAGAGTAAAAATACACGACATTGTAAAGTAGATCGCGTGTGAATAACACAGTTCTAATTACTTTGAGTTTGTTTTGTGTTTGATTTGAGTTCGCTGTGTGTTTTTATCAGATAAGTTACCAGTGTCAGTTATTAGTCAGTTCAGAGCGAGTAGGCATTTTTTAAATGCCTTTAGCGTTAACTGACAGTACCGCGGATTTAAACATAAATCCGATGAGAGACAGTTAAACGGAAATTGAGGAGAGAAGAAAAAAGACGGCCAGCTTAGGTTCGGACGGTGCAGAAAGAGTCTTGGAGGACCAGATAGCACCACAAATAGCCGGGATATTTGGTGGTGCCTCTGACTACAGGGAGTAGCATTTTGTCAGCTGACAGTTAAAAGTGAAAGCTAGGATTTAATAGTGACCTGCTGCAGGAGTTTCGCCGATCAATCGCTGCTCATTAGATCGCTGTCCACGAGTGTTGTCATCTGGAGTGTTGTCATCTTGACTGCTGTCAACTGGATCGCTGTCATCTGGATCTGAGGTATTTTGTTTAATTTTATTTGTGCTCAGGAGAGTGAAGAGGCCATTTTCATTTTTGCGGCCACAACGTACACAAGCAACGATACAGGCCTGCAACGGGGTGGGGTTTGAATGTGTGTGTGTGTGTGTGTGTGTGTGGGCCCACTGAGTTTTCATTTGTTGATGTTTATGCAGTGAGCATAATATACTCCTGCCTGTTTCTACAATACAGTTTTAAACTGTGAATAGTTTATATAGGTGTACTTCTATGTGTAATTGAGTGACACAATTGTAGGTACTTTCAAAAAGATACCTATTCTGTCACCCTTTAGTCACTTGTTGATTTCTAACTTTAATTGGTCGAGTGTGTAAAGGTGGTATTTTTCTATATTTGTTTAATTATTATTCTTCATTGTAAATTCCTTGTGTTGACTTATATTTGGGTCATTTTACATTCTTTCGGCTGTGCATAAATTCTATATTTTGTATTTTGTTTTACACCCGGGTTCTTTTCCCAATATTTACATTTCTATTCTAATTAAATTTATTATATTTTCTGATTTATCCAAGAGTGTTATTATTCACAGAGTTTATTCCTGGTGATTTATTCAAACTCAACAAATGTTTATATTCTAATCTGCCTTATTTACACTACATCATTGAATTATATCAGAGGGGCCTAACTTCAACATTCTGTAGGCGTTTAGTGTATTGAACCTGGAGCGCTATCTTAAACTTAATACACCTAGGTGGCGCTACATAAAAGTGGGGGCTCGTCCGGGATCTCCCTCTGATACATCAATGATAAGTTCCTAAAGAAGGAAGAGACAAGTTAAATTATCTGAATCCAAGCACCTTCTGTCTTCTATTCAAAAGTGCATAAACTGTTGCTATGGCTTTGAGAAAGGACCCCAGTCTTCAAGCAGAGTTAACGAAATGGTGTGAAGCAGCCAGTATTGATGTTACTCATGCTTTAATCCTGTTAAATGTACCTGTTTATACAGAAGTGGCAGAGATTGAAGATGTAATGGAAACTGTGAAAGCTCTGGGAAGGGTTCGAGTGAGAGACACAAGAGAAGGACCCACTGCCCAGTCTATGATGGTATTGTGTGAGTGCCGACAAGCCACTGACTCCACCCGTATTCCTCCTGAAGTGACAAGGGGAGAAAAGAGTGAGCCCTGGTCAGTTATCGTGATCCAACCAAGAGAAAGTGCCTCTAATACAGATGCTGAAGGATTCTCTGAAAAGCTGACAAAGTTCCTGATGGAGGAAGGGAAAACTTTTGGTGATGTAAAAGCTTTAATTACACCCCACAGTGCTGGTGATAGTTCTCCTGAATCAATTATACGTGCAATGGGTGAAGTACTGGAAAGGACCGTAAAGCCAACGAGAGATGGAAATGCATACCGACGACTTCGCACATTTTCAGCTATTGTTCCGACCCCAGTTGGAGAGGAAAACATGGATAATTGGATTGATCAAGCAAGGCTCATGATAACTGAGTGTGACTGTACTGAAAAAGAAAAACGATGCAGAATCATGGAAAGCCTTAAAGGACCAGCAATGGAAATAGTGAGAGCTGTTCGTTTCTCAAATCCAGAAGCAGGTGCTTTAGAGTATGTGGAAGCATTAGAGAGTTCCTTTGGATCTTCAGAGTCTGGTGAAGATTTGTATTTTAAGTTTCGACTTATGCGTCAAAATGCAGGGGAGGCATTATCAGAGTTTCTGAGGAGGATTGACAAGGCTCTTAAAAAAGTGGTTGAAAGAGACGGCCTGTCTTTCAGAATGGTCGATAAAGTGCGAGTAGAACAACTCATTCGAGGGGCAGTGAATTCTGACCTCATGTTGCTACAGTTGAGGCTTCGAGAACGTACAGTATGCCCACCTTCTTTCCTGAGTCTGCTGAAGGAGATACGTGAGGCAGAAGAGAGTGAAGCATCTCGCCACAGAATGTCAGCTAAAGCCAAATCTATACAGTATTGTGATGAAACCACAAGCACATCTGTCATTCAAGAACTCAAGGGTGAGATTCAAGAGCTGCGTGCACACTTACATGGTGTGATGCACAAAACTGTTTCTACTTCTTCTTTGGTGGTTACACCCAGAGAGAAATCTAACCTGATGGAAAAAACAGAAGATGTAGAAGAGTTAAAGAAACAAGTTAAGTACTTACAACAACAGCTGGCAGTTATGAGTGTCAGTCCTTCTCAGGGCTCACTAGATGTTACAGAACAACGACCGAAACCATCACAGTCCACTTCATCATCATTCAGCCGCAAGTCAGCCAGAACAAAAGATGATTATTTCTGTTACAAATGTGGACAAGATGGTCATATTGCGACAAAATGTCAAGCCCCACAAAATTCAGACCAAGTAATCCAGAAGCTAATTCGTTCTTTGCGTCAAGCTAAGAGTTTGAAGTCCGAGGCTAATGAAAGCAGAAAAACCCAGAACCAAGTTTGTTTCTCCAAAAAGAGTCAGACCGACATATACAAAGCCAGCAGTATCCCACAAGGCCTAGTTGGACCAGCATCAACAGTAGAAGTGACAATTAATGGACATTTATGTCAAGCACTGTTAGACAGTGGCTCGCAGGTGACAATTGTGTTTGAGAGTTGGTACTCTAAGAATTTAGATTATGTACCGATTCACCCCTTGACTGGATTATCCATATGGGGCCTCAGTTCATCCAGTTACCCATATAAAGGATACATAGTAGTGGATGTCACTTTCCCTTTTTCAGTCAGTGGAATGAAGGAGCCGCTGTCCATCCTGGCTCTCGTATGTCCTGAACCTCAAGGGCCATCCCAGTTGCCAGTCATAATTGGAACAAACGCCAGTTTCTTCCAGCGCCTTGCTACTCTCCGTCATGACGTAAAAGCTTCCAGCACTGCACAAGCTTTGAGAATTCATACTAACCTCCCTGAAATCCATCTGAATCAGCAGACATGTAACAATACTTTAATCGACCAGCCTGAGGGGAAAGTACGGTGGATGGGACCCGGGAAGTGTGTAGTTCCATCTAGAGGAGAAGTATTGGCCATCTGTAAAATGGAGACTGAGAAACCCTTGAGAAAAGAAATCTTTGTGGTAGACTCACCTGAAGAGGATAATCTTCCGGCTGGTACATTCATAACTCCCTTTGTGCTTCCCTCTTCCACCGTTCAAGATAACAGTATACAAGTGTTAGTCCATAATGAGACCTCAAAGGACATATCAATTCCATCGGGTACAGTAATGGCCAATGTGTACCTTACTGACACACTTACTGTTGGTTCTGGGGAAAAGAGCTCTCAAGTAATTGATCCAAGCCTGTTTAAATTTGAAGAGTCATCCATCCCTGAGTTATGGGAAATGCGACTCCGTCAGAAGTTGGCAGTCAGAAGTGATGTCTTTTCTACCAATGAGTGGGATGTGGGGTTAGCCAAAGGAGTTGAACATAACATTAGACTAACAGACACCAAACCTTTCAGAGAGCGCTCCAGACGCATTGCTCCTGCAGACATCGAGGATGTGCGACGCCATATCAAAGAACTTTTAGAGGCTGGAATAATTACAGAATCAAGAAGCCAGTATGCATCGCCTATTGTAATTGCACGGAAAAAGAGTGGAGCAGTTAGGATGTGCATTGACTACAGGACTCTAAATGCTCGCACCCTCCCTGATCAGTACACTACTCCCAGGATCGATGATGCTCTGGACTGTTTGGCTGGCAGTAAGTGGTTTTCTGTGCTGGATCTTCGCAGTGGATATTATCAAATAGCCATGGCTGAGGAGGACAAAGAGAAGACAGCATTTATCTGTCCTTTAGGATTTTTCCAGTTTGAACGGATGCCTCAAGGGATTACTGGAGCTCCAGCCACATTTCAACGGCTAATGGAAAAAGCTGTTGGTGACATGCATCTTCTTCAAGTAATAGTCTACCTGGATGACATCATTGTGTTTGGGCGAACTCTTGAAGAACATGAAGAGAGACTATTAAAAGTTTTAGATCGGCTCAGAGAGTGTGGCCTCAAAGTTTCAATTGACAAATGCCAGTTTTGTCAGTCCCAAGTACGTTATGTGGGGCACATTGTGTCAGCTGCTGGAGTATCACCTGACCCAGCCAAAGTTGAGGCGGTAACCCGTTGGAAAATGCCCACTGATCTGAAGTCACTGAGATCCTTTCTCGGTTTCTGTGGATTTTACCGACGATTCATAAAAGACTACTCAGCCATTGTAAGGCCATTAACAGAGCTCACTAAAGGGTACCCACCAACATCTGGCCAAATCCGAAAGACCGCAGATGGCAGGAAATATTACAAAACGACTGAGCCCTTTGGAGAGCGTTGGGATGACAACTGTACAGCAGCATTTCGTAAGATCATTTATTGTCTCACACATGCCCCAGTACTTGCTTTTGCCGATCCGAACAAATCCTATGTTCTTCATGTGGATGCTAGCCTTAATGGTCTGGGAGCTGTTTTGAATCAGGAGCATCCTGGTGGACTTAGGCCAGTAGCCTACGCAAGCAGAAAGCTGAGTGCATCTGAGCAGCGTTACCCCATTCATCAGCTGGAGTTCTTAGCACTTAAATGGGCAGTTGTGGACAAGTTCCATGATTATCTTTATGGTGCTCAGTTTGTGGTGAAAACAGACAACAATCCACTTACCTATGTGCTGTCCAGTGCCAAGTTGAGTGCGACAGGTCACCGATGGTTAGCTGCTTTAGCCACATACAACTTTAGCTTACAATACAAGCCTGGGAGTCACAACACAGATGCTGATGTATTGTCACGCTACCCCTTTGAATCAGCTATCTCAACAGAATGGAAAGAAATTCCAAAGTCAGGAGTAAAAGCTATTTGCCAGCTGGCAAGAATTAATGAAAGTGATGAGTCATCCTCCAGGTTGGTGGATCATCTATGTGTCTCTCCTCACAGTATCCCAGAAGCATTTGCTTGTCCCACTTCATTAAGTTTCAGTCCTATGGAACAGCTGACCAATGAGGAGTTAAGTAAGGCTCAAGACGAAGATCCTGTAATTGGTATAGTGAAGCGAGAATTGGAATCTGGAAAAATACTTACTGATGCTAGGAGTTCAGATGATTCAATTGCTCTGTTGCGACGGCAGGGACCCAAGTTGAAAATTGAGAATAAACTTCTGTACAGGGTCACCAACAGTTCCTGCAGAAAGGAAAACATACAGCTTGTCTTACCCTCAAGGTATTGGTCCCGTGTACTGTGCTCCTTGCATGATGACTCTGGTCATTTGGGGGTAGAGAGAACAACTGAACTACTGAGAGATCGATTCTATTGGCCCCGAATGTCTAGCTATGTGGAGCAGTATGTTAAGAATTGTGGGCGATGTGTAACGAGAAAAACATTACCTAAGAAGGCTGCCCCACTGAACCACCTAACCAGCAATGGACCATTTGACTTAGTGTGTATTGACTTCTTATCTATTGAGCCTGACTCCAGAGGTCTCAGCAATGTTCTGGTTGTAACCGACCACTTCACTCGCTACGCACAAGCATTTGTAACCAAAGATCAGAAAGCGCTAACTGTGGCCAAGATACTGTGCGACAAATTTTTTGTTCACTATGGCTTACCCACCCGTATCCACTCAGATCAGGGAAGAGACTTTGAGAGTGGTCTCATAAAAGAAATGCTTAGCATGCTTGGTATACGAAAATCTAGAACGTCACCCTATCATCCACAAGGAGACCCTCAGCCAGAAAGATTCAACCGAACACTGCTGTCCATGCTCGGTACTCTGAATCCGATAGAAAAACACAGATGGAGTCAGCACATCAACCGATTAGTACACGCTTACAACTGTACTAAGAATGATGCAACTGGATATTCCCCGTACTATCTTCTATTCGGAAGAGAGGCTCGTCTGCCAGTGGATGTGTGTTTTGGAACTTCACCTGATGGAAAAGGAGCTGGTAGCCATCGACAATATGTGGAAAGAATGAAGTCAGAATTACAACAAGCATATCAGTTGGCAACTGAAACTGCACAGAAAAGTCAGCAGAGAAACAAACGATTGTATGACAAGCACATAAAACACCAGACACTGGCTGTAGGAGATCGTGTGCTGACAAGAAATCTGGGTTTGATAGGAAAGAACAAACTTGGTGACAAGTGGAATTCTGTTCCTTACCTGATAGTTGAAAAGTTGAAGAACTTACCTGTATATCGCTTAAAACCTGAATCCGGAATGGGAAGTGTGAGGACTCTTCACAGAGACCATCTCTTACCTGTTGGGGATGATGTGAGATTGACCGATTCAGGACAATTCCAAAATACAGCTGCTCCAACAGAGATCAGGACAGAATCTGTGGGGAGAAAATATGGAAGAGGATTAAAGGAAATAAATCAGAACATGACAGGAAGTGGATTGAGAAATGACTCGGACAGTGAAGAGGATGACTTGTGGTATTACTACCCGGATAGGGTCGAGGAAACTCAAAAGTATGTAACACAGGAGGAATCTTCAGTAGATGAGAGAGCAGTTTACCATCAGGATGAATTGGATAGACCCGCTACAGAGATGGATGACACATCATTCACTGACCAGGGCCACGAAGCAGTATTGGAGCAGACTCCTGAGGAACTTGAAGATCTTGCTCTAGAAGGGGGAGATCCTGGAACAGCCAATACTACTAGAGAGGTAGTAGAGCCTGTTCATGTGCGACCTAAGAGAAGCACAAGACCTATAGACAGATTGAGCTATGATTGTCTGGGGAGACCCACTAACAAGTCTTTAACTTTAGTTCACAGAGGAATGGTTGTAAAAGTACAAGGTGGGGACAGTTCACCAAAGTTTTGTAATACAGTGTGGTGCCACCCTATGGCACAGTGTACTCATTGTGTTCAAGTAAGCAATTGTGCTGAGCCTGACATCACTATTAAAGTTTAATGAGGTAATCTCATGAGGGCATGAGATGTTTAGAAGGGGGAGCATGTAACCCAGTAGAATGAAGTTCTACACGTTTTAAGTTTTGAAATAATCTTAAGGTTATTTATTTATTTATTATCTATCTATCTATTTATTTATTCATATTAGTTCTAGAACAGATCTAAATCTAAATGCATTTTGCATTCATGTGTGAATATATATCTCCTAATGTTGATGTGTAATGATATCTGCGTTCGTCTTTGAGAGCATGATCAGATAGCAAGTTTGATCAACCTTCACTGAAATACAAGGGGTTAACAAGTTTGTTAGGTGTTCCTTGATTGGTTTATATGTGTCTAGTCCCGCCCTCCGGTTTGGAATGTGAAATGTGATTGGTTGTTGAGGGGAGGGGGATTTGACAGCCGGCAGATTTGGAAACAGAGAGAGACGCGCTGCGGGCTGGAATGATTGAGAAACATACACGGAGAGTAAAAATACACGACATTGTAAAGTAGATCGCGTGTGAATAACACAGTTCTAATTACTTTGAGTTTGTTTTGTGTTTGATTTGAGTTCGCTGTGTGTTTTTATCAGATAAGTTACCAGTGTCAGTTATTAGTCAGTTCAGAGCGAGTAGGCATTTTTTAAATGCCTTTAGCGTTAACTGACAGTACCGCGGATTTAAACATAAATCCGATGAGAGACAGTTAAACGGAAATTGAGGAGAGAAGAAAAAAGACGGCCAGCTTAGGTTCGGACGGTGCAGAAAGAGTCTTGGAGGACCAGATAGCACCACAAATAGCCGGGATATTTGGTGGTGCCTCTGACTACAGGGAGTAGCATTTTGTCAGCTGACAGTTAAAAGTGAAAGCTAGGATTTAATAGTGACCTGCTGCAGGAGTTTCGCCGATCAATCGCTGCTCATTAGATCGCTGTCCACGAGTGTTGTCATCTGGAGTGTTGTCATCTTGACTGCTGTCAACTGGATCGCTGTCATCTGGATCTGAGGTATTTTGTTTAATTTTATTTGTGCTCAGGAGAGTGAAGAGGCCATTTTCATTTTTGCGGCCACAACGTACACAAGCAACGATACAGGCCTGCAACGGGGTGGGGTTTGAATGTGTGTGTGTGTGTGTGTGTGTGTGGGCCCACTGAGTTTTCATTTGTTGATGTTTATGCAGTGAGCATAATATACTCCTGCCTGTTTCTACAATACAGTTTTAAACTGTGAATAGTTTATATAGGTGTACTTCTATGTGTAATTGAGTGACACAATTGTAGGTACTTTCAAAAAGATACCTATTCTGTCACCCTTTAGTCACTTGTTGATTTCTAACTTTAATTGGTCGAGTGTGTAAAGGTGGTATTTTTCTATATTTGTTTAATTATTATTCTTCATTGTAAATTCCTTGTGTTGACTTATATTTGGGTCATTTTACATTCTTTCGGCTGTGCATAAATTCTATATTTTGTATTTTGTTTTACACCCGGGTTCTTTTCCCAATATTTACATTTCTATTCTAATTAAATTTATTATATTTTCTGATTTATCCAAGAGTGTTATTATTCACAGAGTTTATTCCTGGTGATTTATTCAAACTCAACAAATGTTTATATTCTAATCTGCCTTATTTACACTACATCATTGAATTATATCAGAGGGGCCTAACTTCAACATTCTGTAGGCGTTTAGTGTATTGAACCTGGAGCGCTATCTTAAACTTAATACACCTAGGTGGCGCTACATATATATATATATATATATATATATATATATATATATATATATATATATATATATATATATATATATATATATAATAAGTTTAATATATCTGGTATTTAAAATATCTTTTTCACTTATAACATGAAAGGTTAACAAAATAACTTTGATAACCATTTTATTTTTTAGGTTAACTCAAATTAGAGTGAGACAAAAATGAGTATACCTCACAACAAACTACTTCATCTAGAAGTTTGTATGGCCTCCATGATTTTTAATTCAATTCAATTCAATTCACCTTTATTTGTATAGCGCTTATACAATGTAGATTGTGTCAAAGCAGCTTCTCATAAAAGGTCACAGTAAATAGGAACAGTGTAGTTCAGTTTGTAGTGTTTAAGTTCAGTTCAGTTGAGCTCAGTTCAGTGTGGTTTAATAATCACTACTGAGAGTCCAAATATTGAAGGGCAAATCCAACGATGCGCAGCTCTACAGATCCCGAACCATGCAAGCCAGTGGCGACAGCGGAGAGGGAAAAAAAACTTCACTAATGGCGGAAGTGAAGAAAAAAAACCTTGAGAGAAACCAGGCTCAGTTGGGCACGATCATTTTAATTTGGCCAAACGTCTTGTGCAGAGCTTTTAATGACAGCATTAAAAATCATGAATAAAAAATGATACATTTATGTGTTAGAGTTCAATCATTTTGGACAAAGTGGCTCTTTACATAAAAACTTGATTAGTCTTTCTTTAACAGACAACACTGGATTTTTTTATAAACTGTTATAACATAATACTGCAGCAAAAATTACTGTCAATCTGTTATCAACATATTTTTAAAGTCATGCTAGTTTAATTTAACATACCATTATTCATTTATATTATGCCAGTGCTTAAACTATTAAATTAAAGTAATTTCAAGTAATTGCATCTAAAAGTGACAGTTTCAAGAAAACAGATATGGTTAAAATATATTAAACATTAAGTCTGTTAAATAAACTATTAAAAGTGCCGATGATCACCAGCCTTTGATTGTAAGTGTTGAAACTTTCAGGTTGTATTTCAGCTTTAATGTGCTTTTTAAATAAATAAATATTGCCATCGCGAGAGCAATAGGATCCAATGGATGGCCGATCGCATTCACTCCAAAATGGCAGAATCATCGGGCTGTTGCTTGGCGCCTCTTGGTGTCACCTCTTGGTGATTCTAAGCTTTTTTGCTAGCATGAGATGAGCCTGGCTTGTCAGTTTCTGTCAGTTGCCAAGCACCTAGTATGAACAAACAAACATTGTTTCAGTTCACACTGAACAAACTTAGCACTGCAATGCAGGGATAACACCAAAAATGCGGGTACTAACTCTGATCGGTAGCAGGGTTTCTTAAATCAAGGTAAAATGCAGTGCTAAGACCTCTTTCAAATTAAAAATTGGGCTTAAAATTGGTGTTTAGACAATAACCCGGGGTGTTAAGCACAGTGTGAAAAACCCTAAAGATTACCAAATCACAAGTGTAAAAATGTCACTAATCAATGGAATATAGCAAAATAATTAAATCATCAAACATCACAATAAAGCAAACTAAAAGTATTTGGAAAAATATGATTGGGTGAGTAAATGAGAATTGACATTTTTTTTGTAACTATTTCCTTAAAAAATAATAATAATAATTGCAAATTCCACTGCCTCTCAGATATTGTAAGTGTTAATTAATATGAAACTATATCTGCAGAGCTGGAAAAGCAAGACGCATTCAGAAATGCTCCCATCATTGGACTGAACATTAGATCAGTTTCTGTTCACTAGCAGGATGATTTCTAGCCTGCTTCTACAATGCATCACCCGGGCCGTGTTTTAGAATAACGCCTTAGAACACACTCTAAAATGATTAATTATAATTAATTAGAGTAGCGTTATGTGCCGTCTAATTTATCATATTTGCTTTATTCATCTCTCATCATCAAAATGTAGCCAGCAGCAGCATTTTGTAGCAAACTGCCGATTCAGCATCCCTCTGTTTGTGCATCCTAACTCATTTCTCTGACAGTAACAGACAGTTAATGTATTGGAACGTACTGGGGCTGTTAAGCGATGAATGCTTTCTAGCATAAATTATTGCTTGTTTATTATTATTTTTTTTGTATATTTATTTTATATCTCTAGCCAGAAAAAAAAAACTGTTTGGCTTTGAAACATCTGAGTCTGTAGTGCACATGATGGGAGGGATTTAATGCAAATATTAATATTAAAATTTCTAATACTACAGAATCCCAGTTCAGCTCTGTTGTTAAAATGCTGCTAATTTTAATTAATTAATTTTTTTTTTTTTTTTTTGAGATTTTTTGAATTCATTTATTTTTATTTATTATTATGGTATTTATTTATTGATTTTTATTTATTTTTTTATTTTTTATTCTATTTATTTATTTTTTATTTGTTATTTTTTATTTATTATTTTATTTATTTTTATAGATTTTTTATGCATTTATTTTGTTTATTATTTATTTCTTTATTATTTTGTTAATTTATGCATTATTTATTTCTTTATTTCTTTATTAATTTATTATTTTATTTATGTGTTCATTTATTTATTTTTATTTATTAGTTTATTTTTTAATTAATTAATTAATTTACTTATTAGTTTTTATTTTACTTTTTATTCATTTATTTATTTTGTTATTTTATTTATTTATTTATTTATTTATTTATTTATTTATGTATGTATTTATTTATAAATTTATTTATTTATTTATTTATTTATTATTTTATCTATCTATCTATCTATCTATCATCTATCTATCTATCTATCTATCTATCTATCTATCTATCTATCTATCTATCTATCTATCTATCTATCTATCTATCTATCTATCTATCTATCTATCTATCTATCTATCTATCTATCTGTCTATCTACTTATTTTTTTATATATTTATTTATTTATTTATTTATTTATTTATTTGTTTGTTTGTTTGTATATATATTTTTTATTTTAGGGTTGATAATGTAAGTCTATTATCTCAAAATCTAAACACATACATATATAGTTGTTTGTGTGTGCATTCATGTATATGCACATACAGTAAAATCCCACACTCTGCTATTCCTTTACTGTTAATTAATCAATAAATGTAAATGTAAATGTTTCTGAACACAACATGTTCATAAAAAAATTAAAAAAATTGCATAACATCACCAGCTGGCTCGGGGAAGGAAATATTATGGCCCTGTAATTAAATTTAAAATGAAGTGATATTTCATCTAGTGTCATTAATAAAAAGCGGCTTTCTCGGATACAAAATTTATTTCTGGCAATCTAGCAAGGAAATTGAGATGCAATGAACATTGAAGAGGTGGGAAGAGCTTTGAAGCCGATCCTCGGGATTGGTCTTCATTTACGATTTTAATAAAGCGCCAGGCTTCAAGGGTCTCCACTTTGGACTAAATATAATCAACGCAGCCTTAGAACAAGCTTAGGAAATTATAAGACTTGCCGTTCCTGCTTGTAAGCCTTTGCTGTATTGCTACCCTGAAGATGGAAATGATTAAATCCTCCTCGGCGTTTGAATGTTCAGCTCTGGATGTGCTCTGATTGCCTATCTGAACCTCGTGCACTTTAGAGCCGCTCGGAAAAGTGTGTGATCTCCAGATTGAGGGCAGCAGCCGGTTTGTCCGGTGACGGTAATGAAAATGTGCTCAGAATCATGGCCCTGAAAGCTGATGTGGACTTTGATGGAGATCCTTCCTCTGGGCCTAATGAAAAGCAGAGATGGTTCTGTCTCGTACAGGATTACAATTAGTCGTCCAGACCTCCAAATCTCTTGCTGCGAGGAGGAAAACAGGGTAAATAAATACCTTTCTACCGCGACATGGATAAAATGCCACCACAGTCACCTGACCTTAACTTTGATCAGTTATTTTCAGGGTAACCAGATTTCCGTCATTTTATTAAAAGGTCATTTTGCACCTAGAGGCCTCCAGCTTTACGGGGGGATCAATGATTTAATCATGTTAGCGGTGAGCCTATTGGCTTGAAAGACTTTTGTGATATTCTCTTACTGTTTTAATGAGTTTTGCTTGAGATTAAACCACATGGGAATAGGAAGGATTATCCAAATGTTCTTAGAGGGAAAAAAATGTAGTTTTATGAGCCGTTTTTTTAATATCTTAGATTGTTAGCGCTACTGAAAGTTCCAGCTCAGACTTGTTGGGGAAATAAGTGTCTGTTGGGGCATTTCTGCTAAGTAATATTATTTTTATTGCTTCTTAGTTTTGTTATAATTTCAAAATTCATCCCCTTAAAAGAAAACTTTCCTCAAGATCGGTTTTGTTTTGTTTCATTTTGTCTCATTCATTCATTCATTCATTCATTCATTCATTCATTCATTCATTCATTCATTCATAATTTAATTTTTAAAAATCTTTGTCTGTTTTCAGTTGTGTTTTAAATGTTTGAAAAAATTGCATTAATTCATTCATTCATTAATTTTCCTTCGGCATTGTTCCTTTATTAATCAGAGGTCGCCACAGAGAATTGAACCGCCAACTTATCCAGCATATGTTTTACACAGTGGATGCCCTTCCAGCTGCAACCCAGTACTGAAAAACATCCATAAACACTCATTCACACACATACACTACAGTCAATTTAGTTTATTCGTTATGCCCGATTCAAACGAGGCTTCAGTGTCAACAATTCCTATTCACTTTGAATGGATGACATCAGGCATTGCCGAATTGCATTGTTGGTTCGTCGGCGCCGCTTCAGTGGTGTTGCTCGCTGCAGAAGTTGGGACTTTCTCAATTTTTCAAGCGCCGATGGAAGCATCAGCCAATCAGATCGCTGTATGCAAATGCACCAGCTCAGACAGTAGCTGATTGCTGACTAATTTCATTGGCTGACATTGCTATGGCGATCGCGTCAGCCCCAACTTCATTGACGCTGAAGCCCGTATGAATCAGCCGTTAAGGTTAGTTTCAGGAGTAGGTTTAGATATAGCCAGCGTTGTGTAAGTTACTTTTGAAAAGTAATCGATTACAAATTACTGATTACTACTTGAAAATTGTAATCTGATTACATTACTAGTTACTTCATGTAAAAAGTAATCAGATTACTAATTACTTTACTTAAAATAGTTAAAATTTAGTTAACATAAAATATACCTATACAAAAGTACAAAACAAACTGCAGCTCTTTTAGTAATTTAATATTCACTCAAAAACATTACAATAGGTTGATCACAGCAGCTTGATATATTCAAAAGACTTAAAGAGTTCACCCAAATTTTTAAATTCTCTCATCATTCACTTGTTCCAAACCCGTTTGTCGTCTTTTCTTTTTTTTTTTTTGAACAGAAAAGAAGACATGAACAAAACTGGATACCTGTAACCATTTACATCCATAGTATGAAAAAGCAATTCGTACGAATTCACGAGTTCAGTCAAACGAAATTGTACGATTTTTAAAAAGGAGGCGTGGCACCCAATCCCTCCCCTAAACCTAACCGTCATTGGGTGATGAGCAAATCGTACAATTAGCCGTAACGAATTAGCCACTAAATCAAAAAATTAGAAATTTCTGTGAGATTGCATTGAATAATCGGTTTATATTATATTAATATCCATGAAAAGGAATGAAAGGGCTTGGCGTTTTACTGCCACTAGTGTTGATTTGAGCTGTGAATAGTATCTATAGGCATGTTTTATGAAAACGTCGGTTTTCAGCTTGTGTTTGGAACTACCGCACTGCAAAACATTCTGCCTGGCACCAAGATGACAACAAAAACAGCGAGGGTAGCAATTATTCTGCGGTTTAGAAGAGCCAACCAAATGACAGGCTGCTTACGACAAACGATCTCAATCCAGTCGTTTGAACTCCGCTAGCAAATTAGCAACCGTGGCGTGTGTTTACAGGTGCAGCAAACACGCATCTAATTACAGCCTTGCTGGTAATTGTATGTCTGATGAACAGCGTGTTGTACTAGTTTACCAGAGGTTTGTTAGCGTAATCAATCACTCGTTGGCTCACCTGTAAACCGATTTCAGCGGAGTGCTCCGGTTGAGGTGTTTTGGATGGCAAACGCCGTTTTATCTCTCGAATCTCTAATTAAGGTCTCTCTTCTGTTTGGGACAGTGACCTATTCCCATCTTCCAATGCCCTGAGTGATGCACCTGCACCTCCCAAAAAACAACACAGATGCCCTTGCAGATGCGCAAAGATAGGTCGCAGACTAGAATTCAGCCATCCATCCTTCCAGAAGCTTCCACGCTCAAGCATTCTCCATTTTTCTTCATAACAAGGCCTCTGTTGGCTGTGGGGCGACTGGGACCCGGCGATGGCCAGTGTTGTATTGGGCTGCTGCTCCATCACCTGAGAAGGGGCCTTGTGAACGGAACCAGTAAATAAACACATTAAAGTGTAGTGGGGACACAGCTGCAGCCATAAAGCCAGAAGCTTCTCTCGCATGATCCCTCACTATAATGGGCTTCTGAAGGACCTGGGAGGTTAATTATGGATTGGAGACTTGCGCCCAAATACTTTGGCAGAGATTCTCCCCCTCCGCCGAGCGTACAGCCTCCTCAATTATGTGCCAGTGGATGGAAAGGAGGCATTTACTCACACATGAATTCTATGAATACCAATGGCCGTGTTTTGCAAAACGCAATTAGAGACGACAGTGGCTCCATAATCGGACGCGTGCTGCTGTAAACACATATTTGCTTTTAAATCGAGTTGATCTCCACCTTAGTCGTTTGGAGGTTTGGTCTTGCTTGGGTATAATGGAAGTGTCCACTTCTGTGGAGTAATATAATTGTTTTGTTGGTTGTTGGAGATTTTATTTAAGCTCCCTTTGCTGCTGTTCTGTGTATAATGTTGTCTTTTTTTTCTTTTTTTTTTTGTTCATGCTTATCACGTTCCTGCCGTATATTTTGCTGTCTGTGAGTGTGGCTGCCATCTGACTCAGGCCTGACTGACTGGACACAATGTAAATAATTGCAGAGTTTGTCTGGCCATTTCTTTGCACATGTCACTCTGCGAGCTCAATTGTGAAAGTTAGCCTATGGCACTGGTGTAAGTTGAGTCATGAGGTCTCCGACCTACTGTTCCAGGCACAGACTGTTCAGAATAGTATACTGACATATTACTCTGACTTTTTTGTGTCTTGAGCTGCTGCAATTCTAAATATTTCAACGTGAATGTCTACTTTTAGCTAGATGAAATTTGAGGTGCAATATAATAATTTATAAAAATTTAATGCATTTTTTGCATTTTTTTTTTAATGCATTGCCATTCAGATTTTTACTTTGTTTGAAAACTTTTTTATTTATTTATTTTTTTTTAGTTGAGCAGCCTAAACGGTGACATTTACAATGGTGTCATTGTATTTGTATTTTTAGTACAGTTGTGCAATGACTTAAGGAATTTTTGTCATTTGCTCAGTTGTTTTTTATTTTTAGATTGTTTTGTTGTTGCTTTGTATTATTTTGTATTGTTTTATTTTATGTCTGTTCTGTTATTGTTTTGTTAATTCACCCCAAACAAATCAGAAGGTGTTATTTATATTTGTGTTTGTACAAGTGTTATTTATTTATTTATTTATTTATTTATTTATTTGTTTGTTTTTTGATTATTTGTTTTTTGTTCATTTATTTATTTATAAAATGTATACATTTGTTATAATTACATTATAAATACATTTATTATGTATTTATTTATATATTACATTTTAATTTTTTCGTCATTTTCGGTCTCTGTCTTTTTTAAGAGTTGAAAACTCTTTACATTTTTGAAAGTTGAAGAAAAATTCAATTTTGTATAAAAACCTGCTCAATTTCACTATTTAGCCACTACACTACAAGTTCATTCATTCATTTTCCTTCGGCTTAGTCCCTTATGGCGTGGTACAGTACGGTACAGTATGGGTCGGTATGGGTCACCTTTATCAGACTTGTGTTTCCACTGTCAAAAGGGTACCAATGGGCGTGGTGTATGACAGAAAGTTCAAAAACAACACAAAATATAGCCCAGTCAGAGCAAACCTCTCATCTGCATCTTTAATCTTCACCAGCACATGTAACCTCTGTTAAAAAGTAATTCCATCATTCCGAGTTCATAATAGTCCAAAAGGTGATGATAATAGTTAAACATGGCAGTTTGTTCATGTTTCAGGTTGCTGAAAGAATCATTTGCTCCTTTTTTTCCAGCTTCTCCTTTGTTTTTCGCGCTTCACTCTCATCTTTGTCCATTTCTGAAAGGATCAGGTGTCAGAAGCACTTCAATTATCATGCGCACGTTATTATTATCACCGCTCACACTTTTAGACGGGCTCGTAAAACAACAACAGGACACAGCAGATTTTGTTCTTCTTGGCTTTGTGGCTGTTCATCAAGACAATGACAAGGTTTGTTTGAGCTCAGGTCGTCCATGGCTTGTTATTATATGTATTTATTTAACGGTGTTCTCCTTTTTTTCCACGAGCGATTGATGCATCTCTGTAAAACAATAGCGTTCAGCTGCACGTCTACCATCGCCTTTTGGTACCCTTTTGTCTTCCTAGGTACCCTTTGCAAAGAAAAGGGGTACGGTACGGTTTGCTTTTTGGTACCCTTTGAAGGTGGAAATGGCCATAAAAGTGTACCGAACTGTACCATACCACTCAGTGGAAAGAGGCCATTATTTATCAGGGGTCGCCACAGCGGAATGAACCGCCAACTTTTCCGGCATATGTTTTATGCTGCGGATGGCCTTCCAGCTGCAACCCTGTACTGGGAAACACCCATACACACACACACACACACACACACACACACACTGCGGCCAATTTGGTTTATCCAATTCACTTAGTGTGTGTCATAGTGCATGTCTTTGGACTCTGGAAAAACTGGAGCCCCCGGAGGAACACAGGGAGAATATGTAAACTCCGCACAGAAATGCCAACTGGCCCAGCTGGGACTCGAACCAGCAACCTTCTTGCTGTGAGGTGACAGTGCTAACCAATGAAACACCGTGTCACCCCTTGTCACGTAATCAGCAGGCACATCATTAAAAATATCTTGAAGAAATTAAAGCTTGTCAACAACCTCATCGGTTACTACTAACATCACTGCACATACTTGATATCCTGCCAAGTCTATGTCAAGTAAAATGTACACATAAATAAACATGCTGTCTTTGATTGTTTTCAAGTTTGCACTTTGTCTCATAGCTCTTCAAAACAAATCTTAAACCCATTCCAGCCATCTTTTATCCATAATTAAGAATCATTCGCCAAAGCTGGTGGCGACTGCTTTACACAAATATGTATTTGTCGTTCAACATGAAATATTTTCTCTTTGCCGAGATGCCATTAATTTATTCCCTATGACTCGCCCTTTGGCTGCCATAATGACACATGCCATTAATTGTATGTGAACAGAATGGAGAAGACAGGGAAGGCAAGCTGTGCCATCTAATTACACTGCATTCTTTTTTGCTCCACTTGGTTTCAAAATAAACTATTGATATCAGTTATTAGATTAAGCGAACTGCTTGGTGACTTCGCACAGCTGTAGGCAGTGTACATATGGATATCCTATTGATCTGATTTACATAAGTTTTCTATTAGTTCACAGAGTGCACTCAGCATATTGAACAATAATGCAGATGTGTATGAAATACTTGCTATTGACCAGGCACTGGGGAGAGAGAAAAAAAGGATTAAGATTTCATTAAAATGTTGTGGTCGTATTTTACCTATTGACTACGTTTGATAGGATAGATTGAAAAGTAAAATGCTGACCTTTGTTGTTGTGCTTTAGTTTCCTAGCTGAGGGCCAGGGACCACCAGGGAGTCATGAGAGGAAGTGCTTCAGTATGGAAGTGGAATTGTTTGGAGAAAAAAACATATTTGTAAAAATAAATTTTAAATAATAATAAAAAATAATATAGAAATAATGAAAAAAATCAAGTGAATCATTTTAATCCTAACATAATATTATAGTCATATTAAGAAAACAAAACTAAATCAATTAAATAACAATCATATAGTCTATAAAATAAATAAATAAATAAATAAATAATCATTATAAATAAATAATTAATATAATAAATAAATAAATAAATAAATAATCAATATAAATAAATAAATAAATCAATCAATATGTTTGGATAATATAAATGCAAATAAAGGATCAAATGCATTATTGTTTAAAAAAAATACATGTTTTGTGGTGACAATAAATGAGTACATATTGTAGTTTATATTATTATTATTGTTATTATTATTATTATTTTCATCATCATTTTTATTATTTTAATTATATACTTATGTTTTTGTGGTCATAAGTAGTACTTAATTAGTTCGGTCATTAAAATTTTGTTTTATTTAATTCATTTTTGCAATGACAAGATATAGGATATCATTTTATTGTTATTTTTATTTTTACTTAATTACTGTATTATGAATTTATATGTTTTTTGTACCTTTAGTTTTATTAGTAAGTGAATAATGTCACAATTTAGGCTGACATTTTCTTTATTATATATAACTTCATTATATATTAATATTTATATAGTATTTATTATATATTAATATTTATATAATATTTATTCTATATTAATATTTATATAGTATTTATAATATTATTCATATGTATTTATTATATATCTTATTTGCAATAGCACAAGGGTGTATAAACAGTCACTAAATTTGTATTGCGTTCTTCATTATCACAGGAAACACTGAAAGCTGTTAAAATATAATGTTATGTTGTAACATTTGGGAAGCGTTATGTCATTCATGAATGAACAAGTGATAATGTACAAATGATCAATGCATGCGTTGTTGTATACAGCTTGCCACACACACATGAACACACACTCAGTCAGACACAAACTCATCCAGCCGAACATGTTTGCCTGAGGGACCTTGGAGAAGAGATGGGTCTGAACTTGTCCTCCACTGGGGAGCAAATCAAATCCTGGTGCATTTTCATCAACTGTCATCGTCAGAAAGATATTTCTGCAGGGCCAGGCAGGAAATTAGGCTATTAAATTACAGCTTCTCACAGGCCCTGTGTCATTCTCTCTTGCTTTCCTACAGCTGTTCCATCAAACTGACTCATTGGAGCCATTTATCTTACCCCAACTTAAACAGCCTCTCAACAAAACTGTGTACGCTTCATTCAGCAAGTGTTAGGGTGTTTCTTTTTATTTTTCTGTCCTCTACTCTATTTTGCTGTCTGTTGTCTTTCTTCATTACTCACTCTTTGTATAGAGCTCACTACAGGGAGTATTAAAACTCATCATACAGTAGCTGATGCAGTTTTCACCTAATGGCTCGTTTCCATTGAGTGTTATGGTACGGTATGGTTCGGTACGCTATTATGGCTGTTTCCAATGTCAAAGGGTACTATAAAGTGAACCGTACTGTATCACTTTTTGGGTAGCCTTTGCAAAAGGTATCTAGCAAGACAAAAGGGTACCAAAAGGCGATGGTAGACGTGCAGCTGAAGGCTATTGGTTTACAGAGATACGTCAATCGCTCGTGGACAAAAAGGAGAATGTAAACAAAGCAACCGCCATTTTTAAAAACACAGCCGAGACATTACACCGTTATAATATATACATAAAATAACAAGCCATGGTCAACCTGAGCTCAAACAAACCTCGTTGTCGTCTTGGTGAACAGCCACAAAGCCAAGAAGAACAAAATCTGCTGTGTCCTGTGTTGTTTTACGAGCCTGTCTAAAAGTGCAAGTGGTTCCCTTCTCCAGAGAGCTCGTCCCGCGTCTATATTTGAAATGACAAACTTCTTGAGCTGATAATAATAATGTGTGCGTGATAATTGAAGTGCTTCTGACACCTGATCCTTTCAGAAATGGACAAACGAAAGAGTAAAGCACGAAAAAACAGGAGAAGCCATTCTTAATAGCAAAGGGTTAGGGTTTTACATTTACATTTTACATTTTGTTTTATTTCCCTTTTTATTTAAAGCTGTTGTAGTTTATCTCCTGATGCATTATCTACCAAAAAACGATGAACACATCTACAAACTGAAAGTGTCCAACCCAGTGTTTTAGCTCAGCAACAACATCTCTGCTAACATCAAATGCAGAAGTGTTGAAATCAATGGCATTTCAAACTTTGTGATGCATCTATCACAAGCAAACATGCTGACTATACAGAGCACTCCATATCATCATTTATAAGTTTTCTTTTAATCTAGCATGCCTTCTTAGAAGCTAGCTCTCTTCATAGGCGGCAGAAAGGAAAGCAGCTCTTGATTTGAAGCAGAATGAATACTTTGATTTCTTTTTCTCCTCAACCCTCGTTCTTCTGAAACTTGTGCTGATATCTAAGGTTCTGAGGCAGAATCAATTTCTTTTGGGTCAGATGAGGTCAGTGGCTAGTCTGGAAGTAGAGCGAGTGAATTAATGATTATCATATGGCACATATGACAAGGCTCGCGAGCGCAGACTATCATCGACCCGCTTATTGGCCCTCCGTTGTAGTGTCTGAAACTGCAGATGTGGGAAGCAGACTGCCTGAACAAGGGATATTAGCAGTGTTTGTTTCTTCAGATTCTGTGGCATTTACTGAAAGGCAAGAGACTGCAGGCAAAAACAAGTTTAAATACAGGCCTCAAAAAGTGTCGTTTTTCAGTTTAATGTAAAGACAACATAACAAAACATGAATTAAGGATTTATTTTGTTACACTTTAACAATTTATGTATGGAGGTTTCAATTACAATACATATTTTTAATGTCTGTTTTCTTAGAGGAGTTTTTTTCCTTGTGCACTGAGGCATAAATTTCCACTTCTGCAACTCTCACTTGAAACAAGCTGTTCAGTTTTATTATCTGTTAAATATTGTGAAATTGCTTGTCTGTTTTGGCTGTTTGCAGTAATATAGTTATTATTATTTTATTATAGTTATTATTTTATTATTATTACAAAAATGATTTCCACCTTTAACTATAGTATGTACAAACAAATAAACGAACAGACAAACAATAAATCTAAACCTGACTTCATCTGATTTCATTTTATTAATTAATTTTATTTATTTATTTATTAATTCATTTATTTGTTTTATTTATTTATCTGTTCATTTGTTTGTTTGTTTTCTTTCTTTCTTTCTTTATTTCTTATTTTATCTCATTTTCTTTCTTTCTTTCTTTATTTTATTTTATTTTATTTTATTTTTGACTTTATCCAATGTTGACTTTTTGCGCTAAAACAGGTACAAACTAGTACATATTTAAATAAATTATGTCTCTTTTGCATATTTAAAACATTTTAGAAAACCTGTCAAATTAATAAATATGTATGTATGTATGTATGTATGTATGTATGTATGCATGTATGTATGTATGTGTGTATGTATGTATGTGTGTATGTATGCGTGTATGCATGTATGTATGTATGTATGTATGTATGTATGTATGTATGTATGTATGTATGTGTGTATGCGTGTATGTATGTATGTATGCGTGTATGTACGTATGCATGTATGTATGTATCAATGCATGTCTGCATGTGCATAAGGGATAATCAACTACATTGCCTCTACACTAAAAAATGCAGGGTTCCACATAATTCATTCATGTTGACCCAACACAAATCGATTGAGTTAACTTAACACTTTTAACAAATTATGTGGATTGAACATAAAAAATAAGTTGTCCTAATGAAATCTCAAGAATTGCGTTTCAGCTCATTTTAATTAAGTACTGTAGTTTGAACAAGCAAAAAGGTATATTTTTTGGGTGTATGTTGTCCATTTAAAATATATTTACATGCAGCAAGCCATTGATTATCCCACTTATTCAATAGTTAAAACTTGTTTTGCTCTTTGCAGCACAATATTGGACGAGATTTTCAATAGTTATGACATGTTAGATCTCCTAATCCCTGCTTTGAAAGCAGACAGAGGGGAGAGCAATCATGTGAGAGCAATTATGTCCATAAATTGACATGGGCATATCTAATAGCTCATAGTAACCTGCATTAGCTACCTCTTAGCTACTCTTTTAGTCTTGAGCATATTTTCAAGTGTGTTAATCTCCATTGACTCCCTGGGTGAAATACATATCTGTGTCCTTAAGTTTAAACGAATGAAAGAAGACTCCAGCAACTGTCACTGAGTTACTATGGTTACTACTAATGTTTGGGGAAGCACATGACTGTTTCAATGTGTCAATTTCATGTCATTGGCCCATGAACATTTCCTGCTTGTTATCAAACTATTTCATAACTGTAGCAAGAGGCAATTCAATCATATCTTAATGTTAAAACAGCTATCATAGCATTATTTATCAATATGTGACTCTCGGAAGCTATAGAAATAAAATAAATTGAAACAGGAAATACATTGTGACCATTGTTTTTTTTTTTTTTTTTTTGTTTGTTTGTTTGTTTACATCCCTCAAAATGATCTATAGTGATCAAAACTCACTGGCATTACCTATGCATTATTGCACACCTTCCAGCCAATCAGAATTAAGAAATTCAGTATTCAGAAGTATGACGATAACTAATATTTATTTGTTATATGTATTTTTTAACCCTATTCAGTGTCTTGCCTAAGGGATCTACTTAAAACAGCGTCAAAAACTGGAGCTTTGCTTTTTGTAAACACAATGGTTTATAAAAGCAGCCCTCTGGAATAAAATACAGCTCAGCAGTCATTTATATTGTATAGCCGGCGTTTGCTTACCGTTGACGCTGTCAGGTTGTGAGGTATTGGCTGTGCTGTTTTTACCACGATACATGGCAGGCTGTCACTCAGAGTGAGGCTTGCATGAGGGCTGCTGACTGCCTGCTTCGGGCCCATTGGAGTATGGAGATAAGGAGAAATAACAGTTTTCAGCTGTCTGCGAGACTGACATTACCATTAGAATTCAACTGTATTTATTATAAGTTATGGTGGACTTGTCAAAATCATTGAAAATCATCCAAACAGTACCTTATGATACATTCACAGTTCTAGACTGCTTATTTACAAGAAGGACTGTCATTTACATACTGGCTGGAGACTAGGATCTAGTCTGTAAAAATAATAAAAAGGTATGAGGAAAAAGCTTGTTTTATTTTATTTAGTTCACTTAATTTTTATTTTATTTAATTAATTACTTTATTAATTTATTGTATTTTTATTTCTTATTTATTTTATTTCATTTTATTTCTGTATTTAATTTAATTCCTTCTTCCTTCCTTCCTTCCTTCCTCCTCCTTCCTTCCTTCCTTCCTTCCTTCCTTCCTCCTTCCTCTCCTTCCTTCTTTCTTTCTTATTTTTTATTTATTTTTATATTTATATATTTTTTATTTTATTTCATTTTATTATTTAGTATTTATTTTATTTATTTGTTGGTTAATTGTTTATTTTATTTCATTTTATTTCTTTCTTTCCTTATTATTTATTTATATTATATATTTATTTATTTATTTATTTCTTCTTCTTTCTTTCTTCTTCTTTCTTTCTTCTTTCTTTCTCTTCTTCTTTCTTCTTTTTTTATTGATTCAATTTCATTTCATTTAATTTGATTTATGTATTTATTTCTTTTATTTCATTTATTTATTAATTAATTATTTATTTTATTTCATTTTATTTTTTCTTCTTCTTTATTTATTTATTTATTTATTTATTATTTATATATTATTATTATTTTTCTTCTTTCTTTCTTCTTTCTTTCTTTCTTTTTATGATTCAATTTCATTTAATTTAATTTGATTTATTTATGTATATATTTTCTTTTATTTCATTTATTTATTAATTAATTATTATTTTATTTCATTATTTCCTTTCCTTCTTTATTTATTATTTTCTTTTTCTTTTCTTTCTTTTTATTTTATTTATTTTATTTTATTTTATTTTATTTTATTTATTTTATTTTATTTTATTTTATTTTATTTATTTTATTTATTTATTTTATTTTATTTTATTTTATTCAATTTTATTTTTAACCTATGGGAAATGAGGAAATCCAGTTCTTTCAGTGAACCAGTTCTTTTAGACCATTATTTCTTGTTCAGATAACTTATTCACCGGTTCATTTACACAATCAGACACGTAAAATACACATTTTATAAATACAGCATCATACAGTGTTTTTTTTTTTTTTTTTTAGAAGTGTCAGGGTTAATTGGTTTAGCACTATTGTACTAATACTGTGTGGAAAAAACACATATATAAAACTATTAAATATAATCTGTCATATAATATTCTTAAATTTTTCACTTATCCATAACATCAGTTTTCTGTTTTTTAGGCCACAAAATCTATAATGGGCTTAGCCCTCTTATTTTTAGAATTGAGTGACATCCAGGGAAATTTTTTCAATTGTCGTAATCTCATTTGAAGCTTCTTTCATACTGTACTTGGTCACAGAAACCATAGGCGGAGGGGCAGTAAACCGGACTAATGAAAAAGGCTGCACATTACACTGCATTTCTACCACGACTGATAAAACAGCTTTCCCATTCTATTCCTCCAGCAAAACTCTTCTTATCATCATCTGTCGTTCCCACAGCTGGACCTGAACATCTCCAGAACCATGGCAGAATGAAAGGGACACAGGATCTCATTATCCCAGACTCTCTGCTAGTTTTACTGCAATTGATCATTATCCAAAGGGGCCATTTGGACAAAACTGATTGTGTTCTGAGAGCAGACGTAAGGAAAAGTGATTTTTTTTTCTTTCTTTTTTTTTGGTGACAGTTGAAATAGAAAAACTTTGCTGATATGTTGGTCAGAATTGAACTGTGTCCTGCCTGTCTTCTTTTTAAAGGTGTTTTTTGTGCTATTGCTTTGAGTTATATCCAGTTTTAAATCAATGTATTCTACTGTATATGTGCTGCATTGATCTTTTGCAGTAAAGTTAAAATAGCTTGGTTTATATAAAAATATATTATATATATTATATATGAAGGATTTATTGATGGAAATCTACAGCTCTTAAAGGGATATTCACCCAATAATAAATGCATGTTTACCTAAGGATTACCTCAGGATGGGACTTGGTGGATAAGGTGGAGTAAAAAGTTACAAAAACTGTGAGTCTGAAAAAAAAAAAATAACAACAGACAAATATTTATGTATGTACTGTATGTATGTATGTACAGTATGTGCAGTATGCATGCATGTATGTTCTGACAGAACAAAAATAATACCTGTGGTATCTGATGATACATTGAGCTCTTATGAAGCTAAATGAGCAGTATGTAAAAAAAAGGAAACATTATTTACAATATTATTACCTACATCAACATTTAAGATGGTATTCTTTCATCTCATGTTAAAGATAATAAAAAAGGTACACTTATTTTAAGGTTTCCTTGTTACAGTGTAAATATTTAACTACTGAGTAATATTAATTAATCACATGTACCTACTATTTGGTTAGGATTAGAAAGGGGGTTAGGTTTAGAGTTAGTTTAACGATGGTTTGTTCTGCAGACAGTCGAAAAAATATATAGCTTAAAGGGCTAATAATTTTGACCTTAAAATGTTTTTTTTTTTTTTAAATTACAAACTGCTTTTATTCTATCTGAAATAAAACAAGACTTTCTCCAGAAGAAAAATAAATATTATCAGACATACTGTGAAAATTTCCTTGGTCTGTTAAACATCATTTATTAAATATAAAAAAAAAATGAAAAATAAAAAATCAAAGGGCGTTAATAATTCTGACTTCAACTCTATTACTACCAGTCAAAAGTTTAGGGTCATTTTTTATTTATTTTATTTTATTTATTTTATTTTTTTTAGAAAACTATTCTGTTTATCAAGGCGGCATTTATTAAACTACTGAGTAATATTAAAAATGTACAAAAAACAATTGTTAAATTGTTAAAATATTTATTAAATATTTATCTATTACTTATTGTATGTAGTTTCAGATTAAATTATAACTCCAGTCATGTTGTTTTTATTACTTACCATTAATGATAATATTAATTATAATAATAACTGATTTCTAAAGGATCATGTGACGCTGAAGACTGAAGTTATGAAGCTGAAAGTCCGTCATTAAAATCATTCAAATTATATATATATATATATCTTTGCCAAGATGACAGTAAAACAATCACATCTTAAAGTGATATTTAAAGGCTTAACTAGGTTAATTAGGGTAACTAGGCAGGTTAGGGTAATTAGGCAAGTTATTGTATAATGATGGTTTGTTCTGAAGACTATGTAAAAAAAATAGCTTAAAGGGGCAAAACATTTTGACCTTAATATATATATATATATATATATATATATATATATATATATATATATATATATATATATATATATATATATATATATATATATGTGTGTGTGTGTGTGTATGTGTGTATATATATGTATTAATGTTGGTTAGCTCTGTTTCTTAGTCTCTCTGACTGACTACAAACTTATGTCTGACAGGAACTAACCTTGAAATCTCCTTACACCATCATGCCCATGACCTAACCTGGGGTTCCTCAAGGGAGATTGTGCCTTAGTTTACCAGTACAGTCCTTTAAACAAAGGTCAGCTTAATTTAAAGATCCATTTTCAGTGTAGTAAACTCCACATGCAAGTCATTAAGAGACTGTCAGGATGCAGTTCTTCATCTCCGTGTGCTGAGTTTCAGGAATGCAAACTGAAATGTCTTCAATATCTCTTTAAATGAGAAGACTGCCTTCTGAAAACAAACTTATACCTTTCTTCTTAGTTCCACACAAAACTCTTTATTCATTCCTTACTTGCTTATTCTGTTTTTTTAAGACCCTCAAAATGTACTTGTAGATTCAGACAGATTAGTGATTTTTCTGACCTCGTTGGACATTATCAACTTTGCTTTGTCTCTATCAAATCACCATATCAATTAATCACGAGCAATTGTTTCTGAATATTTCCATGGCCAGACAGAAAAATAGAGTTTTTATATATGTAGTGTCGGTACTATAAAACTACCTGGAGCAATAATTAACTCAGTAATAGTTTGTGCCCGATATCAATTTCAGACTGATTCCCTAATGTTCCATTAAATTCAAAGAGAATAATTGAATCATTTAATACCTCTGAAATGGAATAAGGTTAGAGCAAGACCATCCATACAGTAAATGATACGGCTAGACGATTCATGCTGCTGGTCGCTGGTTTGACTTTATAATGAATGTGGAAATGATGGTCTCGGTGCGCCGGACAAAAGCAGTGAGTGGAACTAAGAGGAGAGAGGACTTGGATACACACACACACACACACACACACACACACACACTTACACATAAAACAAAACACATCCAGGCAGGGTCTGCTTCCCCTCACAGTGCAGGACGCGTAGAGGTGAATGCATCTGAAAGGCCAACACTGGGCTCACTCTAGGGACATATAGACGCATTTATACATGCTCAGCACATCTTCATCCCACAGGCGAGAATTTACAAATAGAATTAAAATGAATGCCTCTGCTTTAATTTTCTAATGCACTGACCCGTTCTGCAGTAGTGTAATAGGAGGTCCCAGTGTGACAATTAGGATAAATCACTCGCGAACAGAATTTGCCACATATATTCATGCCTCATCAGCGAGTGAATTGACTCAAATGATTTCTCTGATGGAACTGAAGGACCATCGCTTGGCCGGCGTCTCATCACAGTAGATGTGCCTCAGGTCAATCATTGAGAATTTCGAAGCAGGAGATGGAGTTACTCACCGATCTCCTCGTATTACTGACTGTGCTCTGATTGATTGGTAAATCTCAAGAAACGTGTCAAGAACATCTTTAGATTCTATTTTACCTCCATGTGTTTGGCTTAAAGGAAATAGGCAATTTATAGGATTATTGCAATGGATTTATGGATTCTCCTCTGCATTAGCTATGCGCTACATTAAACGAAATCTTTAAAAAGTTGCAGAAAAATAATATATATATATTTTTTTAAAGAATTCAATTAATTTCAGAATTTTGTTAATAAATAATATGTTTTTAAATAATATAATTTCCCTCTATTCATCGTATTTATTTATTTATTTGTTTGTTTGTTTGTTTGTTTGTTTGTTTGTTTTAAATTAAAGTCTCGAGATTGGTTTTGTATTGCATTATAAAATATAGAGGGCAATCTATAAAATCCTGTATGGGGTACATTAAAATTGTGCTGAAAGGATATAGACATTTACTGTATGTCTGTCATATCTTATAAACATTTAATAAATAGGAAAGGAAAATAAAAGTATTATGGCAGACAAATGGTGACTCATTTTGCTTGCATTTAAAAAATAATAATATTAATAACAATAATAATAATATAATAATAATAATAATATAATAATAATAAAAAAACAGCAACAACCA